>NC_133897.1:10599547-10814791 GCF_964199755.1 Larus michahellis | reverse complement strand
AAGTATCGTTCACCTTCACCCCTCACCTTTCATAGAATTTCACACATTATTTGCCTGCTTGCTCACCCTTATTCCTGGTTTGACAAGGGACTCTCACAAAGCTAGTGATCCTCTTCTTTGACCGTCTCCTTGTCATCCCAGCAGAAGTATTTCCCGCACCACAGCCTTCCCATCTAGGTCTAAGCTGACAGTTGCCTAGGAAAAGCTTCAGATCCAAATCAGACTTTGTGACACAACCGATACGTTCCTCCTGAGGCTCTGTGGAGTCTCATGGCTTGTATCGCATTATATTTACCTGCGAAATTCAGAGTCCAGTGGATACTGTAAAGCTCTCAAAGTTTAAGGTGCTCGCGCTGGTGGGGCAGGGGGAAGCCATGATTCTGGGCTTACATTTTCAGATCTGTTTGCTTCGACCACACTTGTGCGGCTTTTGTGTTCACTTTCTTTGAATATTCATGCAATTGAATTCTGTATCCATTAACATTCACAGAAAGTGAACCTCAGAGCTGCACATATATTTGCAGAAGCAGCGGTTTGCATTTGCACACTTCGGTATTCATAGCTAAAAGCACTCGCTCGAGGAACAAAATCACTACCATTTAGCCCGCCAGTCCCATGCAAAACTGTTTATTACCCACAAAGAGCTGATTTTAGATCCTGCCATAGAGGTTTTTTTGCTTGGTTGTAGAAAAAATTGTGTATTTAAATAATCCAAGGAAATCACTACTTTCCATAGATTTGTGCAAGTAGAAGAAAAGCTGAGAGAGATTATGTCTTATAAAGTATTTGTTCAGAATTTGGATCCTCCTGCCACAAAAGCGTGACCTCTTGTAGATGTTAGCGGTATAGAAACTATGACACACAGCTGAGCAGATACAGGCTTTTCAGCAGAGATGTTACACATCCACCTGACACAGTTAATTAAAATGTCACTTCTATAGGAGTAAAGGGAGATGAATGTGAGCCAAACAGCTGAGCAGAGAATTTTGTTTTGCCTTTGAGCAATTCACTGTAATTTTGTTTAAACACAGGGTGGTTTTTTTTCCCATTGTATTGATCAATATAAAGCTACCCTAAAAAAAACCTACTGGCATATTCAAACGATTTTCTTCATCACTTACCACTTATTGATCTTAAACTTTTCGGCTTGTTTAGTGTGGCGTCCTGGCCCACTAATATCAGCGCAAAGACCTCTTTTGATTTCAGTGGGAATTATAACAATCTTGCCGGGAGGGTGTTTAGCATCAAATGCGATACTAAGTGACGACGTGGGGTTAAGTCATCCTCCATTGGGGTATATGAAGTAGCATGTGATTTGTTGAAAATGTTGCCTAAATGCAAATGCTACAAATGTCAAGGAGCACGTTGATGATGTGCGTTGATGGCACAAAGCTGGGAGGTGGCCCCAAACAGAGAAGAATTGGTATGTTGAGCATAGGGAGTTACATGACACTTTGGACTGGAATAACGGAAATAGGGTGAAATTTATTCAAGCTGCAGTATACTAACTGATACATCTGGAACACCCGAAACACCTCCTGTATGGTGGCAGCTCATCACTGGGAAATGAATGAAAGGTCGTGAGTTGATCGTAGGGCAGCTGTGAGCCACCAGCCTGGGGCACCTGGGAGGAGGCTGTCTTCAGTTATACGAGGAGTAGTATCTCTAGGAGAGCTAAGGATATATTAAGCTAAGTACCGTGATCTGTTGGGCTGATCTAATGGCTCACTATTGCCTTAAAAATGGAGACATGAGTCTTGTGCCCTTTCCTTACACTCAGCTGCATACTCCCACTATCTCCTGTGCACCATCTCTAGTTTTCTCAGACTCTTCTCGTGGTATTCTGCTGCCTGTCAGTCCAGTCTCCTGTAATTTTTGGTAACCAAGGGAAAAAAAAAATGTTTTTTGCTGAGTTAATGAGCTGCATCCATTTGCAGAGGGATTCAGAGAGACCCAGACCTGCCACATGGTAAATGACAAGAGTGTGTAGCGGAAAGCAGAGATGAGGGAAAGTAGTAGTCGGTCTTCTACTGGGAAGTGGCTGTTAGGTCAGTGCATCCCATTTGGGGAAAACTGCTGCTGTAGTGTCTTTGAGTAAGGCTTTGTCTGACTAGGAGCTCACCTGAAGCGCTGCGTACACTGTGATGGTCACACGGGGATGGATGATTTGGTAGTATCTTTGCAGAGCGGCCAGAGAAGGGGTGTTCAGACCACCTCAGTGCCCTCCAGAGATGCTCCTGGGGAAGTCAGAGGCTGGGACTTGCTTGCCAGTTGAAAAATGTGTACTGCCAGGTGACAGCTTCTGTGAGAAATTTACTCGTAGATCTCTAGTCTATGATAGCAACTCGTCAACAAGAAGCAGACAGTGCCCTACCTCCAGGGAAGTCTCAGACTCCCAGGAGTCTGGCATGCCAGCACACAAGTGCTGCAAACACCATTGGACCAAAGGACCATATGGTCCTTTTTGTAAAGCTGTTAGGGTTTGGTTTTTTTCCCTTACTCAAAAACCTGGGCCAGAACCTGATTCCTCTACTTGGTAAAAATCTACCGATTTTCAGCTAAGTGTATTTAAGACCAGTGTCCACAGGGCATCAAGTAAACTCAATGGCAAAACAAGAGAGGAGGCAATTAGCAAGACTGGTCAGGCTCTTGGTTACCATGTTGAAAGTAAATCCTCAAAAGGAAACACATGCAAAAGGCAAATCTACTCAGGGATGGCAACCCACCTCCAGCACCTAGACTCCCCAAGAGCCTTTTCAGCTGCCAGACCTGGGAATCAAGAGCTCCTGGAGACAACCCTGCCTCCTAGATGACTCCCTATTTCCATTTCTACTCGTATTCCTGATGTTGTACCAGCTTCAGGAGCTGGTGACCTGGTTTTCATCCAATAATCCCTTCCTGGGCATCCCTTCAGCATCAGAATCTTTCACCGACCAGCATCTTTGTCAGAGGGACTTTGGCAGATATTACACAAATGTAAACAATCTTGATGACTCCCTCAGGAACCAAATCTGGAGAAGCGAGAGGTATCCTTTCATCCTTTCCCATGTGATCGCTTTGCAGCAGCCGTGCCATGCAGCGCGCTCTGCCCTTGCAGATCCTCCTTTACTGCTGTGCCCAAGTCTGCAGGTCTCAGCATCCTTTAAGCGACACCTGAAAGGATGCAGCACAGTGACGAGGAGTGCCAGGGACCAGGTCTGGCCAGGGCAGTGCTTAGGAGAGCAGGAGCAGGCTGGGCAAAACATGAAGGACGAGGTGGTTTACGTCTTTTCAGAAAGAGAACGGGGAAATAGGTCTGGAAAATAGAGTGGGAGGTGTAAGAAGAGAGGTGTGGGAACCGGATGATTTATGTGTATGTACACGTGGGAGAATGAGAGGCAAAGTTTCAAACTGGTAATTGGTTTGGGGTTTTTATTGATTATAAATTGAAACTCCAAGCTGTAATTAATAACCTGAACCTGGGTTGTACCTGTTGTACAGAGTTGCTAACACATCTCTATAAAATTTCTTGCAAGGCAGTAGCTGCACATAAATTCTGTGAAGCTTATGATTTCCAGCATGTTACCAACTTTATAGAAAGACGGTCCATTGTTATAAAACACAGCAGCAGAGATGGCCATGAAATGCTGCTTGGAAACATCTTTTCCAGCAACTGTTTTCACTTTTTTGTGTAACCTTTTTAAGGTTTCTGTGGCCCATTTCCGCTACCTTCTCCTTTGTTCTTAGAGTCATAGAGTCATAGAATGGTTTGGGTTGGGAGGGACCTTGAAGATCATCTAGTTCCGACCGCCCTGCCATGGGCAGGGACACCTCCCACTAGACCAGGCTGCTCAAAGCCCCGTCCAGCCTGGCCTTGAACACCTCCAGGGATGGGGCATCCACCACCTCTCTGGGCAACCTGTGCCAGTGTCTCACCACCCTCATGGTGAAGAACTTCTTCCTAACGTCCAGTCTGAATCGTCCCAGCTCTAGTTTTAATCCATTCCCTCTAGTCCTACCATTACCCGACATCCTAAAAAGTCCCTCCCCAGCTTTCTTGAGTAAAATAAATGGAGTAGTCATATGTGAAAGAACATTTGGAGACCATTAATGCTATTTTAATTCCTGTGTTTATGTCATAATTCACTCTTTTTGCTTTGGGGTCAGTGATTTATAGCCACGGCTGAAAATTCAGGTTTGGGCTCAGGGCTGTGTGGTTTGGGCTGAGATGGCATTGCCACTTTTTGACTTTGTGGATGGCATTTTTTATACAAAATTCTTTTGGTTTGACAGGCCTAAAAAGGGGGCAAAAGGACCCAAATGCTTTTATCTCTCCTCTTACACATGACTTCAACAATAATATAATAATTTTAATTTTAAAGTGCACTAATGCCATTTTAATCATTTATTGAGCAACTAACATAATACAAAGGAAAGGATGAAATGGAATATTTGTGGCTGCAGAGACAGATATCATTATTCAAGGGTAGAAGCATGTGAAAGGGTAAAGGGGGTTTAAAGAGATACTCTTTTGTTGTACTTAACACTGATAAATGACATACAAGTCAGGATAACAGGGCAGAGCTCCTGTCAGGGAGACAGTGATAAATGTGGAGGCTGGGACAGAAAGGTCCACTAAACAGAAATCTGTATATGACACGTTGTACATTTGATAGACTTGTCTGCATGGTCTGACTAAGCCACAAATCGTTCCTCTTGGCTCAAATTATGGCCCTCGAGCACATCTTACACAATCACTGAGCTCATGTTTGTTTTCCCATTTTCGTATGGCAGCAAAGATCAATTCCCCTTAATCAGTGCAACACACAGGGCTAAAAACAGTGAGGAAAAATGTTCTTATACAAATATAATTGATACATCTTTCAGGCTAATCATCGTATAATATGAAACAAAAAGCAGACGGACCTTTTTATTATTACTGCTGTCTCAAAAAAAAAAATACTCCTTTTAAAAAAATGCCCAGCATTAGCCTGGGCTTAATCAAAAGATTTGTTTAAGAGAAAACAAAAACCCCAATTATTTCTTCTTTATGAATAAAACAGAATGTCTGTGATTCGTGCATTAAGCTTCCTACTTCCCGTGCTCCCATGCAACATGACCTGCACTTCTCAAATGTCCTCAGCATCAAAGACAGAGGAGAGGAGACAGCCGGAAAAGGCATTCATGTCCTCAAGAAGCAATTTTAACAGTTCACAAAGGAAAAAAACTATCCAAGAATACATTCCTGTAACATTCACTGTACCCTCTTAACAGATGACTAAGGCTTGCGCTTTCAGCAGGAGGAACGTGCATGAAGGGATAAGTGTGATGTCGGGTAAGAACACAAAGCAAGATTGAATGAAAGCAATTCAGCAAGACTGGTGGAAAATTAGGGGCTGATGGTCAGCCCCTTTTGGATTCCTTTAAGCACACAGACATTTTTACTGGCATGTACTGCCAGGCTCACGGAGCGCTGCGAGCCTGATGGCGTAGTAGAGAATTGCCAAGTTCTAGGTGGAAACACTTTCTCGGTTACAGCAGGTTATGAACATAGCGAGTATCAACTCATACCTTAGGTGAAGCTACCGTACATATGCCTGTGGGTACCAATATGTGCTGACACGGTCTAACAAAGGTGAGTCACAAGGGCAGTGTTGAAAACTGAATTTCAAAGCTATCCACCTTCATACCTACACGCGGTGGTGCCTGGGCATCAGTTCAGAGCCACCTGCAGTACACTGGCTGCTTTTGTCCCTTCCTGTCTCTGGTCCAGACCCAGGGAGCAATGTCCCAAGTGCAGAGCCACATCTGCGTTCCAAGCCATGATCACGTCTCGCTTAGTGAATTTAGGACTGGGAAAGCAGATGGAACAGAGCCTAGCCCCCCTCTCCAGCACTCTGCAAAGGAGACGAAGAGAGACAGCAGCACAGGAACCTACGTTCACTCTTCTGCTGAGAACTCCCTTCTTCCAAAGTCTACTGGGACGGTGGGAGGGACCAGTGATGGCTCTGTCAAAAATGTTTTATAGGGACAAAATATTGTAGGCCTTCCACATCGGTGGCTTTGCTTTCCAAGCACTCGATAAGTCCAGGAATGGGTTCTCCAACCTGCTCTGCAGAGGAGAGTCCACACAACTATGACCACAGGACTGGAGAAGAATCCCAGGGAAGGGTCCCTGCGAGTGGCCAACCCCAAGCCCCTCCTACCAGTTTTCGGTGCGGGAAGTGTAAGACCCACAGATTTTAACACATTGAGGCCAGGTAGCTGGGTACCCACAGAAAAACTGCATATTTGGGGGGATCTTAAAAAAGAAACAAGCCCCTGAAATAAATTCTGGCGTGTTTGGGACCACTGCTTTATAGAAGCTATGTTTAACATCAATATAATACAACCTCAACGCTGTGCTGACATAGTAACTGCCTCTGCTACTATCCACGCCTGTCCTTTGCCTCTGGATCTGATACACTAGAAGCAGCGGGAGGAAAGCGTGCACTTGTGTTTAATGTGACTTTCCTCCTCGCTGCAGCTCAGTAACACCAGCTCTTGCAGCAGGAAGGACTTGTTTACCCCCCCGTGTTTGCACGTGTCCCCAGGCAGCTTCTGCATCGTGTCAGTACTGCAAAGCCAGTAAGCAAAAAGGGTCCATATGTCCCCAAAATGCCCTATAAAATACCCTGGCAAGTGGATGGGAGCCCCTTCAGAGCATTCCTTTTCATAACGTGTTGCCTTGACGCTGCAGCCAAAACTGGGTCATTCTAAACAGATTGATTTGTGGAGGAAAGAGGGAGAAGAGAGGCAAATAATATGCTATCCCCTACGTGCTGCGTTCTGTCTTAATTTGTTACCTTTTGTAATGCGGGTGACAGCATCCTGCTCCAGGAATCTCCTGTGAGTCCCTGGAATCAAATACTGCGCTAAAATAACAGACCTCGCATTTGTGATTTTAAAAGTATATTACAAGAGTTTCTGCAACTAAAGTGCATTTCTACTGCTGGGTCTAAATATTGATTTCAGGCTAGAAAAGTTGGCACTTTAGGATGAATTGAGAGAAAAATATGCTGCTTTTCCTTTTTTTTCACTATTACAGTACCTTTTTTGGTACTAAACAGTAAAAGGGAAGAATTTATTAAATGATAGCTGTTTGTTATGTTTACCTTGTTTTTCCCACTTTATTCCTATAAATTTTTGACAAAAAAAGAACTGAAATAAACTCTAGGGGGACCTTTTGAGGAAGAAAAGTCTATTCAATAGTAATGTAAAATGCAAATTAAATATTTGTTCAGTGTTTAGTCATTCTGCAGAGACTAAAAGAAATTCTTCATCACGACCTCTGCGCTGACCTTCACATCAAATTACAAAGTTTTAGTGTTTATGTGGAACCATATACATTGTCCCAAGAAGCGATTGTAAAGAAGAAATGAATATTTTACAGCGATTGCAATTTGTTTCAAGGATCATTTTGTGAGATCTCTGCTCACTGAAGACTACAATTTACCTTTTTACAATTTCATTTAATGATCTGACATTTGAGACACTTCCTAATTAATTCTGTCTCTGCCTAAGCCAGCTGTGATAAATATAACCTGTGCATACAGGATTACTTTGTCGCTTTTAGAAAAAGCATCCAATAAGAAAAGGTGAAGCTTTCATGATAGGGCATTTATATCAACCGTATCGTAAATGATGGAACTCTTATTGTTAATCCAAAGTAGCTACTGTACTAAAGAGCTAGCCTGAAAGGCTGGAAGTATAGACTACTTGCCTCTTTACAGAACATTTTTCATGGTAAAAGTTGCTTTTTAGCACACAAAACCAGTTATTTCAGAGTTTGGCATTTGTAGGATGCTTGTTTATGAAAAGCTCGCTAACCAAAATAGTTCCCACATCGAGCGCATCCGCACGGCAGGAATTGTGATCCCTTTCCTAAAGCAGAGGGAACCATCCCAGGCAAGGAGAGAGCGCGGGTGGCAGCTCGTCGCCGGGTCGACCAGGGGATGCTGTGGTTAAAAAAGCCACACTATAAAAATGGTCTCCTGTAAATCACCCTTGCATTCATTTTTAAAATGGTTTTACAAGCAGTAGCTGTCACAACTGTTGACACAGTTTAGAGAGACCACTGGACCACCGCGTAGAGCAGACTCTTCGTTAGCTCTGTACAGTTAGCCATGCAGCTGGCTTATTAATCAAGGAGTAAAAAAGCATTTTTAAATTTGACCGACACTCCTGGATACTGCCCTAAAATTATGCACTGCAAGTTCAAACTTCTTCTTTGCATTTTTACTTCCAGGTAAATATTACGAGTTTGGGGTTTTTTACTCTTTTTGTTCAGTAAATTAAAGCAGGGATGTGAGAGGCCAGTTTTACGTGCCACAAAAGTTGGGTTTTTTTTCCATCAAAGAGCAAAAATCTCTGGAATAAGATTATAACAGATCTTGAGCTGTTCATTATTTGCTATATAACAGATCATGCTGTGGAGGAAATAGTAATTGTAACAACTGGAATAAGTCTAATACTTCTAAATTTCTGTTTCTATGGTGACTTTAATAAATATTCTTTTCAAGCTAAATTTAGGTACTCAGGAACATAAATGTTTCCTGCCTTCTGTTTCAGACAAAAATAGAATCGTCTTTGCACAGAGGTATGTTTTAGACACATTTGGCATGTCTTCCCCAGATTGCCACTTTCTCAGTGACTATTATTTTTTACGGAAAGGTAGTGGATAGACATAAATATTAGTTTATTTAGCTTAGAAACAATTGTGGTTTGGCAAGAGTCAGCTTGCAATAATGGGAGTAGATTTGATGTGGAAAAGGGAAATTCTGCAGGTCCCAGAGACCCAGTATGAGACGATTTCAGCTTTGCTGTGGCCGTCACTCCCAAAAACCCGCAGCAGGCAGAGGAACAGCCTGGCCAGCAGAGATGATTTGGTTGCCTAAATGTGTCCGGTGGCTGCAGACTCGTGCTAGGGGTGTTGGTGGCCCGGTCTTGCAGCCTTTGCCTGTGTGAGACGGTCGGGTCCTGCAGTCGGGCCGTGCAGGAGCAGGTCTTCTCACATTCCCCGTGAAGACTAGCTTTAACGCTAGTCCAAAGTGACCCAAAAGCATTTTTTCCCTTTCTTTCTTTTCCTTCTATTTCTATAGAGCTCATAACTTTAGGTCACGTTAGGTCTTTGATTTTGAACCAGAAATAATTTGTAACCAGCAAAATAACGGCTCCATTTGGAGTCTTCCATGAAAGACGGAGCAGGAGCGGACGGGCTGGAAGCACTGGAGCAGGTTGTGGCTGGGTTTGGTTTTGTAGTGGAGGTGTCCCTCCAGTGGCTTCTCCAAAAAATGCAGCACTGAAGAAGCAGCTGGTGGTTTATACTGCTGACTGAAATGAGGTGCTCTCATGTCTCCCAAAGCTGACGACATGCCTTGTTACCTTAGAGAAAATGGCAACGAAGGAGGCAAACTGGCGTCAAGAGTCATGGCTCCTAATGGAGTTCACAACATCCGACTGACAGGAAATCTGGGCACGTTCCTCATTTCTTATCCTTATGATGTACTTATGTCTTCTCTGATAACAAACCCCTGAATGCAATTCTTACCCCAACGAGTTTATAACCAAAGTGTAAGAAAAAATATACATGAAATATGGGAAATCATGAACAAATATATTATTTAGTAAAATATACTCTTGTAGTCTGTGTAATGTCAAAGCTGTTTTTTTTCTTAAGCCTTATGGCAAAGGAGAATTTAAATAAGAGCTTTGAAGGCGGGTAATGATGTAGCTTTGCGGCTGTTTGGAAGACGTCTCTCCCAAGCCCGAGGGCCCAATGGAAGAAAGTATAATAGTGCTTGTTGGAAACTTTAAAGAGGGGATGATGGCACCCCAGCAGGGAGTAACCGCCTTGACAGGCAATGAAGGCTGATGCAGAAGGTAGGGAACCGGCCAAGCTGCGCCCACTGAGCCAAAGCAGGAAGCTTATGTTTCGTGTATTTGAGAAAAAGGTGTGTGTGGAAAAAGAAAGGTGAGAGGTGATCCAGGCTAGAGAATGACCTTTGATAGCCCATGGGCGGGAGCAGGGTAGGATTGAATTTCTCAAGGGCGATGGAAAGGAACTGCAGGGATCCAGGTATGAAACACTGGGTGACGGGGCGGGGGGAGGTTTACCTGCGTGCATTGCTAGGAAGGATTGGCTGTTAGAGAAGTCAGAAATCAAGAACCACTGAAATTGCAGCAATCACAGCTCGGGTAAATCCCAGCTAATATGATGGCCAAGCCTGAGTGACAGGCAGAATAGGGTTATCACCTGCCATGATTAGGAAAGGATGTAGAAAGAATGAAACATCAGAAGGAAAGATTAAAAACTGAAACAAAACCAATGGCTGGGCACTCACAAAGACGTGTCAGGATTTTAGTCTGGACAACAAAGGTGAGATTCAGCTCTTGCTTAGGACACAGAAGTCGAGGTGTCTGCCAGAAGGGATGGTGTGTAGGGCCCCGTTACAGGCAATGTCAGTCTGATCACTGGGGCCCAGAGAGCAAGTCGGGTGGCCAAAGGTAGGTCAGTACTTTAGAATGAGCTCAAATATTCCTGAGAGTCAATGGATTGCACTGACTAGAGCTCCACTCACTGCGGTAGGTGCTTAGACAGCAGAGTTCATGGAGACAGGTCCCTGCGGGTGCTTGCCACCCAAGGAATCCAGTAATTCGGAGACCTGTCAGCACTGAGAGAATACTGGACCTGGGGACCAAGGCCAATGTTGCCCCAGAGAGGGATGGACAGAGAGCTGAGAAAGGAGCAAATGGACATGTAAGAGGAGAAAGAGTAGAGGACAATGTCTTCCATGGAGCAGGACCAATTTCATATTTAAATATTTGGCTCTAGGTCAGCAGAGCTTTGGCTATTAGAAATACTGAATATTTGTTTACTTTTATAATTTTATGTAGCCTGAAGGAGGATTTTTGGAGTCCCAGGTGGTCTGCTTTTTTCTTTGTTTATCTGTGTACTAGATTTAAAGCAGACACTTTAACCCAGAGACACTGTGTTCTCATCACAGCATGACCCGTCACTGGCCAGGTGAGAGAAATTTCATCCACAGTTTAGCAAAGCACATTGTATGTAACTTAAAGATTTGTTCCTCCTAAAGCCGGGAAACAATTCACACGCTTAAATGCGTCTAAACACTTAACTTGCTTTTAACCAGAATCACAGAAAATTACTCCTTTAAATACTACCAGGGATCATAAGTCTCTTCCCCCATCTCACTGACTTTTACAGTACCGGAATTTTTACCGTTTAGCATTAAAATATGTGTTACGATCTTTATTTTTGGATGTGGTTTTACTTTGCTATAGAGCTGCTTAATTCTCTGCCATATCTGGAATGACATTTGCCATGGATGTCAGCCAATAAGTTTGTGAAAGTTTTTCTGGTTCCCTGGAAACCCTCCCTAACATCCCACCCTGCCCAAAGTTTAGACAATGACGCATCTCAGCGTTACATACTTCCCATGCTTCAGTCCTGAAAGGATTTTTCCCCTTTGCCTGTGAAGAAGAGCTGACATAGCCTAGACCGGCTTTTGAGACATTCTTGGAATAGTCGAGATGCTCCGTGTTTAAGAGAAATGTTTATTTTACAGTTCACAGCCAAGGGCAGCTGGCCTGGCTCAGAACCCGTTGACTCCATCGGGAATTGGCTCGGGCTGATAGGAGCTGCTCCACGCCAGCCAACACATACATGACCGACCGAAAGTGTAAACCTGAGAACTGGAGGAATTGTGCTACCAGCTAATAAAAAAAAAAAAAAAAAAGAAAAAAAAAAGAGCTTATATAGATAACACAAAGCGAACGATGTTTGGCCTACAATTTTAAGAGGATTTACCTTCGCGCAAGCCTTAAACGGTTTAGAGAGCCACTGAAACGCAGGTCTGGGCCCCAGTCCAGTGCTCCCTGGGAACAGAAGAGGAGACGCGTATCAGTATCATCGAGCACCAGACTCCAGCCTAAGAGACCCAAGCGGAGGATAAGCAGCCCCTGGGGCAACACTTCCAAAGGGAGAGCACTCACAACGAAAGGAATTAAAATCAGAATGCAAGTTGTTTTACTGGGAAAAAAACCAACCCACACGATAACAACTATAACATAATATTCTTCAGGCTCTTTCTCCATATAGACAAGTCCTCCAGCGCGTTCTCAGGCTATCAGAGAGATTACCAGTAGATTTCCCGATTTCCAAGCTTTTTGCACTGTCTCCTGTTTGTGGAGCATCTGTTTCTTCCAAAATAAGCAGGAATTACTCCTGCTGGCGTTATCACTTTTACACGTAAAATAACACGGGTAGAACAATAACAAACAGATGTGATATATGATATATCATAAACTGTAACAGCAACATCTCTCTCCAGCCCAGGAGGGTTATTTAATTCATCAGGTTTAACGAGTGTTCAAGCAGTTTATGGCACGTACTGATTCATGCAATCTAAATGCAGCTATGTCATTAATATCGGATAAATCTTTCTAAGCAAGAATCTATGCCTTCGCACAAAAAAAAATGGTATCTGTGCTACACAGAGGGCTCATGTTTCGGCAAATAAATTCGACTGGGATTTAGGCTAGTGGTTTTCAATAAAATTATTCTACACTAACAGTGAGTTTAGAGCTTTCTAATACTAGTTCTGCCCCTGTGCTGGGTCAGTAGGAAGGTGCTGAGATCATGCAAAGAGTAACTAGCTCCCATGAGAAACCCAGCAGACAGATTGGTATTTGGGGGTGGCATGCTAACAGTGGGATTTTTTTTTCCCAGTTTGTGAAATCTGTAACCCATACTTAGTAATCAAGCTTACACAGAACATGGATTTCAAGTAAAGAGGAGAGACAACATGAGACTTAAATTAATAATATAGTGGTTTCCAGCCAAGGGTCAAGGTCAAAGAGCATTTTGATAGCGAAATCAGCAGCCGTTATTTTCATGTGCCTACGTCTTGTCCGCAGCCATACGTTATGCTGAAAGAGCCGTGTATACATCACGAGCAGACTGATGAGAGCGTCTGGCAGTGCTCCAAAAGTAGGCTATAAGGAGCAAATGACAGTTGGGAACTGCCACATTTCTCGTTTTCGTCTGAGTTTTTAAAGCATGAATGGATTTTCCAGGGGGGTGAGGGAGGTACCAGTAAAATATTCCCCTGGCATCAGGATTATTCATCTGAAATAATTCAAGGAAGGCAGTAGTGGTCTACAAAATCCTGCTGTCGTGGTTAGAAGAATTTTTAAGACAGGAGAACTAGGCAGAGTAGGGATTATGGTCACTGTACGTACAATATAGAGCAATAAACGTATGTTTATTTTGAAAGCTTATCATTCGCACCAGTTATAATAAAATGCCTGAAGCTAAATGTATAAATTTGTAAAGATATGGAATCCATTTTAACCACATATTGAGCAATGAATTCTTTACTACAGCTAGCCTTGATTCAGCCATGTGTAGATCGACAGCATCCTTGAAAACTGTTTGATAATATAATATTCATATGCTGAGGCAATTGTATTTAGAAGTCTTGAGGTTAAAAAGGGTGATGTAATTTCAAACTGGATTGATATCTTACCTTCAGAATAAATTCTCTATTTTAACTTGGGTGAGTTACTTAGGATTAGATTTATAAGCACAATTTGGGCACTCTGATAGCTAAAAAGAGCACTGCTGCAAGTCAGACACCTGAGGGAACAGCAGCAAGATAAGGTAAACTGACCCTGCAAGGGGTTGCAGGTGAAGGGGCTAAGAAAACCCACTTCCACATGAAGGTCTCCTATGGAGAGGACTCTGCTGATGGTAGATATTGAGGTCAAGTCTACCATTTTTTACAAAATGTGACATCTCGGAGGCAAGGTTACTGCTGCAGAACTATGGGGCCCATTGCATGGTGGCCACAGTGCACATGCGCTGTAGGTGTCTTTAGGTATATTCTTGTGCTGAAGTATTTCCATGATGTATGCCATCCTTGAATAGCTGTTTCAAAGACGTCCAGTTATTCTCCTGCCTCCAAGAGAAGAGCCTTGTAGTTGGAAGTTAATGCTGTGAAGCCTTCAGGTGGCTGAGGGATGTGAACCTGCAACTACTCCATCCCAGCAGGTTTCATCTGCTGAGCATAAATGGAGACCATCTTTAGGCATGTGGCTCTTTTCAGGGTAGGCTCTAGAAAGGAAAATGGGCACAGAGCACGTTTTTGGTGAGTACCAGCAGGAACGCAGGTTGCTGCATGGACTTGATGGTTGTGTGTCTCTGAATGCAGAACATGTGGGGATGTTTAGGGAAATCTCCGGGGAGAACGTGAGGAGGTTCCAGGCTTCAGACACTGTCAGCTTTAGCCAAGGAAGAGTGGCGGCTGAAGGCTGGGCAGGTAGACTTTGAGCTTTGGCATTGGAATTGCTTTTTTTATCGCTGAGTGCCCTGCCCATAGGAGGGAGATAACAGTTTTTCTCCATCTGGCAATAGAGTTACAAGGAAAAAAAGACAGAAAGAGAAAGGGAGACAGTTATAGAGTGGCAAAGGCTTTATAACTAAAAGCTAGACAGATAGAGACACATTACCTCAACAGAACCAGAATCTAAGGCTGAAAAAGGGAGAGAAAATTGTGTCTGTTCTGGAATGAATAACTTTTAGAAGAGTGAGCTGAAATCCCAGAAGGAGACTCCAAATTAAAACCATGTTTGTTCCCTCTTTAGGTGAAAACTGGTTAAAGACACAAAGCAGACGGTGGGCACAGGGCTAAACGTGTGCCAGTGAAGGACCAGTCACCGAACACGCAGTGCACCAGCAGGTCTGAAGACGGGCAAGTGAAGATGCCGGGTTATGCTGCCCTGGCATAGTTTACTATAAAATGACTGCAGGAGCCATATAATGGGTGAGGCGAGGGACACACCAACTGGAGGTGAGCTTGTTTGTGGCCCCTGAAAGCTGCCCCCAGCCCAACCTGAGAAGTTGCAGGAATGAAGAAGATAGGGTTGGAGCTGGACTGAGCCTAGAGAAGACGGTACTTGGAAGGGCCTCGTAAAGAAGAAGAGGACCAGAGCAACGAGGTTACTTGTGCCAGAGCTGAGGACTGTACAGCAGCAATGTAATCATAATGCTTCGAGTCAACTACACTCTTGAGCAAAGTCTGAAAAGCTGAAGGCTCAGTGAAAAAATTTTGAGTTTTAGTAAGGAATCATGTATTCATAGTCCAGTAATAATTTTCCCAATTTCTGCTACTTGTGGATAGAGTCTCCTTGCCTTGCAGCGACAGGGAAGTGGCGCGGCGGGCGAGCGCGGTGCTCCTCGCATGGAGCAAACAAGCTCGTACCACGTTCTCACGGCGGAGGCCGTGCTAATGTGAGTATGCTCAGGGCATGCCTGGTATTTTTGGAAGCCTGAGCAGATTCAAAATAGCTGAGTGCTGATGTGTCTGGGATCAGAAGCCCAGGTCAGAGGGGATTAGGAAGCAGGATTTGTGGTAGCGTAGCTGTTCCAGCTCTCCTGCATCCAGGACCCTTCGTCACCAGCTATGTCTTTTCCGTCTCACAGCCAGG
Organism: Larus michahellis; assembly: GCF_964199755.1. Lineage (NCBI taxonomy): Eukaryota > Metazoa > Chordata > Aves > Charadriiformes > Laridae > Larus > Larus michahellis. Next base: position 10,799,263 of record NC_133897.1, on the reverse strand, counting down.
CCAGCTCACTCATGTTCAGCCCCGGGGGAGATGGGTCTTCATATATTTAACCAAAGGTGTAAAAGTTTCACACTGCCTTTGGGGTCACTGTGCAAAGCGGAGCAGTTTTATTATTGTTAAAGCTGATGGACCTAGAAGGAGGATGCAGGCACTGGTCCCACGGGAAAGACATTACCTTAGGGACTGGACTGTATATATTTTTTCTTCCAGGCCTTTGCTACAGCTGGAAATGGAAAAAAAACAAACCCCAAACCCCACCACTTTCTGTTTAAGTTGCTGTAAAAATCCAGTGCATGTGTGCTTTGGTAGGAGATAGCCTAATCCTCTTCCTGCTTGAGTGGTCTCTCCAATTTCTGCTGTACAGCTGACAAGTCCCTTTGGGTTTATGGTGAGGGATATTTTTTTAGACCTTTTTTTTTTCTTTTGCTCTACTGATTTTACCTCAGGGGAAATCACTGACTTTTTTTTTCCACGAGCAATAGATTCTTATTTATTTAGCTAAGCAATCTAATTCCATTAAAGGTAACTGTTTTGGAGGCCTTTTTATATGTTCCTCCTTTTGCTCTGGATTCTTGAGATCTTACGGCATCTTTTTACCACACTAGTTGGCTTGGATAGTTAGGGTTACATTAGGTTTGTCTAACAAGGGGGAAAATGTATTTAAACCCCTCATGGAGAACGATTACAGCATCTGTTCCACGCCAGTGGGACTCACGTCCAGCGAGATGGGGGTAGAGCTGGAGGAAAGCCAGAAGAGAACCAGTTGTGTTTGCTTCTGCACTAACCGGCATCCCGAAAATGTGAGTCCCTACAAAAACGTATGTTACAAATGCAGAAGGTAAATAGTTGAAGGAGCTGGATAACTTTTCCTGTGATGGATGTGCTGAAACTTTCCTCTAAATCAAGTCGCTGTCGTCCTATAGCCCTGCTCTGTGTCACATCCCGGAGTGGTGGACATCATAGCACAGGAACAGCTGGAGAAAGAGTTACGGGCTGAATTATGCCAAAGGGCAGGAATGCGTTGTTCCTCCAAATACCATTTAAGCTGCTCGGTTTTGTTTTCTCTTGACAAACATGGGATCAACTAATTACATTATTTTGCAGATAGCTCTGGATGGAAGTGAAATAAACCCCCCTTATCTCTGGGAAGGTCCTCGGATGTGGCTGTGGTTGTACAAATACTTGCACTGCAAATACAATTAGGCAGAATGAGAGGGGATGCAACGAGAGCTGCCGGCAGAAGGGTGGAGCGGGGCACTTAGCAGACCTCACCCACCTCCATCCCTGGTGCGTCTAGATTTAAGGGAGAGGGAGAGATGTGGTGTCTCAGTATTGGTAGTAAGAGGGAGCACTCTGTAGGGTTGAATTTCATTTTTATACGCTACAAGACTGTTTAATCTGTATCGCTCCATGTTATTTCTCTGTGTGCTTGCCTTGTGAAACAGCATGATTGAGATCCTGGCCTGAAGAATTAATGAGCTAAATGGATTGAATGAAGTGCAATAGAAAGGGATTAAATTACCTTATTTTATACACAGGGAACAGAGAGATAGGCTGACTGGTAACCATTTTAAAGATTGACTCAAGAAGGCAGGAGCAGAGTCAAGAACTGCATGCAGATCCTTTAAATCCCAGGCTACTCTCTAAACCGTGAAAGCCACCTTCTCAAGTACAGAATTATCACAGAATCATAGAATCACAGGGTTGGAAGGGACCTCTGGAGATCATCTAGTCAAACCCCCCTGCCAGAGCAGGGTCATTATGTTTGTAACATGGCCACACATCATACATCAAACCACTTTCCACCTCCAGACCACCCTCACTCCAGCAAATTTCCAACTTTGAACTTCATAGAATCATAGAATCTTCATGGTTGGAAAGGACCTTTGAGATCATCGAGTCCAACCATACACAAAAAAAAGAAAAAGCCTACAATCTCTGTCACTAGGGCATGCCCTGAAGTGCCAAATCTACACACTTCTTAAACACCTCTAGGGATGGTGACTCAGCCACCTCCCTGGGCAGGCTGTTCCAGTGCCTGACCACTCTTCCAGTAAAGGAATTCTTCCTAATATCTAATCTAAACCCCCTTCCCCCAGCTTCAGACCATTTCCTCTGGTACTGTCATTCTTCACCTGGGAGAAGAGGCCAACACCCACCTCTCTCCAACCTCCTTTCAGGTAGTTGTAGAGGGCAATGAGGTCTCCCCTCAGCCTCCTCTTCTCCAAGCAAAACAAGCCCAGCTCCCTCAGCCTCTCCTCATATGCCCTGGTCTCCAGACCCCTCACCAGCCTGGTAGCTCTCCTCTGGACACGCTCCAGCACCTCAGTGTCCCTCTTGTACAGAGGGGCCCAGAACTGAACACAGCACTCGAGGTGAGGCCTCACCCTTCATATCTGTAAGGGCTGATTCCTTCAGCAAAAATTGGGCTTCCAGATTAATACGCTTTGCAGCTCCAAATGTTCCGGAATTGCAGAAGACCAGGAATCTAAAGAAGAAATCATAACAGATTTTTTACAAAGCTGATAAATTAGGCTAAGGTGCTAGGAAATTCAGCTGTATCAAAAATGAGGATGGGGTAGCTCACAAAGTAGAAAGCTCTTTGCTGATGCCAAAAAGCTGTTTTAGTAACAGTTTCAATTTGACGAGAGAGTCAAGAACAGAACAACCTCTTCCTAGGGGGAAAGCAGAGCACTGCCGTATTTATGAAGTCAGGAACCTGACGGGAGTACATTGAGCTTTGTGGAGAAAAGCTCCTTCTGGGCTCATAAGTGGTAGCAGGATCTGGGGGGTTACTATGTCAGTGTTGGAGTTAACTCGTCACAGCAAAGTGCTCCGTGTTTGGAGTGATACAAATGAGTTGGCAAAGGCTGATTTAAGGTAATGTGGGTTGATGGGATTTCTTCACCACTGCACTTGCAAGGACGCATCCTGATTTAACTCACTGAATATCAGTATGCATCAGTGCAAATAGACAGCAACTGACGGGTCTACATTATGGAATGATCAGTTGCATTCAGAAAAGCATTGTGCAAGAAAAGCAAAACCACAAGGTTTAATTTAAATATGAAGACCTTTTCAGGATCTTTTATAGAAGACACATCCTTGATGACATCCAGTCATCAAATTATGATCAGATTCTGAGGTAACAACATGGTACTTCTGTTACTTGGCTATTCTGTTTCCCGATCAAAATAAAGTATCCTTTAAGAGTGAGATTCAGTGTAACGATACACGGAGCAATAGCTTATTTATGTTATATATGTGAAGCCTTAAATAAGTCCAGAATTTTACCTCAGTCTGTCTGTGTTGGTATAATTAATGCATAACACCTCTTCAAGTTCACGTGTCATTATCCCAGTGAAGGTACTTATCACTAGAAATAGCGTGCTAAAACAGAGTGCTCAATCCTGCACCAATAGCCAGGTGAACACGCACAAACAGGTCCTCTCCAAAGCGGGACAGCAGGACAAGCTGCACCTGCAGTAAGCGCATCCGTGTGACAAAAATCCCGAACCGAAGGAAAGAGCCTGATATAAAAAGTACGGTATTTATTTTGAATTAATCTTCAAAGTACAAGAATACAGCTGTGTCCTGGGGCTCTAATTTCAGATAAGGAAACAAAACTATGGACTCCCTTTGACGACTCTCTATCGCTATCCAACTCTTGCAAGGCAAAGAAATAAACTGCACCAAAGTTCTTTTAACAGTATAATTATATTTATCAAAGTCTGTATAATTATAGCTACCGTGGCAGCTGTATTCATGCTATTTTACCCACTCAAACCCATTCTTTGTAGCTAATTCAGCACAAACCCTATGTTTAATCCTGACCAGAAACAGTCCTACCTGTGTAAAGACGTTACAGCCAGAAGAAGCTGCTGTTTGAGGAACCGAGTAAACCAACGTAGGTTCTGTAAGGGGTGATGCCTAAAAGAGATGATTATTCCAGTTGTGGCTGGGTGTTTCTCTATGAGATACACTCTGGATTTGTCATAAGATCATAACTTCAATGCAGGCATCATTAAATGACATTATACAGCCGCATGTAATGTAGTAGATCAGATTTTCGTAATAAACCCCTCTTGACCATAAAACAAAGGCGTTCCACTAAGGAGACCCAAATCAGGGTTGGATTACCCCAGTGTTTGGCACTACCTGAACATAAACTCAGAGGCCTGAATATTAAAGGCTCTGCCCAAATATATTCAGAAAACTGCTGACTCTACTGTTTTAAGACTGATAAAGTCAATTCCAGTTCACTTCATTCTCCCAGCCGCTAGTGCAGTATCCATCCTCTTGGCCTAAGAAAAGAAGTTGAAAATATCCAGAAGGGCACTTAAGGTACATATAAATGTGTATATGCTTGCATGCATATTCATTTCTACAGTGAAAAAAACCCAACTTCCAGGTGGTCACTTCAGCTTGACCAGAAATCAGCCCCAAAGCAGAGCAAGAAGGCTAGCAGGAAGGGATGGGAAAACATGGTTTAGTGGTGGACTTGGCAGTGTTAGGTTTATGGTTGAACTTGATGATTTTAAAGGTATTTTCCAACCTAAATGATACTATGATTCTATGATCTCCAAAATAAAACTTTACCTGACAGAAAATTGACTTTTTAAAATTAACGATCAACCTCTTTCTGTCTGATGTACTTGCTTCCTAAGGGGACATTCCTTTTTGTCAAAATACCTTAACAAAAATCTCTTGGTTAACTGTTTTTCTGAGCAGCTTGGGTCTATACAGAGAAATAATTTGGCCGCTGCATCTTTGGCCCTTCGTGCAGCAGTAATAGGTGTATATTCAGTGTCCATCCTTTCCTGTGCAAACATGCACATGTGCCTGCTTTCATAGAATCATAGAATCATAGGGTTGGAAGGGCCCTCTGGAGATCCTCTGGTCCAACCCCCTGCCAGAGCAGGGTCACCCAGAGCAGGTTGCACAGGAACACGTCCAGGCGGGTTTGGAATGTCTCCGGAGATGGAGACTCCACCACCTCTCTGGGCAGCCTGTGCCAGGGCTCTGCCACCCTCAAAGTAAAGAAGTTCCTCCTCATGTTGAGATGGAACTTCCTATGCTCAAGTTTGTGCCCGTTACCTCTTGTCCTGTCCCCAGGCACCACTGAGAAGAGCCTGGCCCCATCCTCCTGACACCCACCCTTTCAGTATTTATAAGTGTTGATAAGGTCCCCCCTCAGCCGTCTTTTTTCCAGACTGAAGAGACCCAAATCCCTCAGCCTTTCCTCATAAGAGAGGTGTTTTGAATGCAAGACTTTCCACCAGTAATTTTACAAAAAGTGTGGCCCCTTAGGCTGCCCACTGTAGGACAGAATCATTTGCTGAGGTTAAATTTGATCCTCAGGAGGTGAAAACTTCCACCCCAAGACTGGAATCACTTGGGTGGCTCTCCAGCATCTGGGGGTTTGGGGCATCACAGCTCTCCCAGGACATCCATCCTTGGAGACGTGGGATCCCTGCACCTGGCTGAGGTGACTCCCAGCTCTCCTGCCCCCGGGGCTGTGTCCACTCTTCCTTGGCACAGGAAACACAGTTACAGAGAAGAGCACAGAGTTTGGCCCCAACTGTAATTGCTTCCAGACGGTGCTGATACATGTACGCAGTCACACAACCTCCTCTCTATACATAAATACACCAGAACTGTAGTTTAAATCACTGTTAGTCCAGCGCTACCTGCAATACGCCAAAGAGCTGAGGGGACTTGCAGACCACCCCTATTAAAAAAAAAAAAAAAAAAAACACCAAAAAAGCCCCAGAAAACCCAAAAACCAAAGTGATGTCGAGCTCCCTTAGTTCCTTCATCCTAACAGAGACACAAAAAGTGTCCCCAAATAGGTAAGCTCTTTATTTACCATTTCATCAGGAAGCGCAAGACATTGTCAGCACCGGCATCGGAGGAAGAGGACCCACACCTGCTCGCTCTGGGAGAAGAGTTTGCCCCACAGTAGCGAAAGCCAACTACCAACTAGTGGGCAGCAGAGAGGTTGCTACGAAAGAGCAAGAATGAACAGAAAAACCAGGAACAGCCTCACAGGCCTCCCCAGACCTCTCTAGGTAATGCCTTGCACAGTTATCAGGTGAAGCGGTTCTGCTTCCCTGCAGCTAAATTGGTCCATTTTTTGTTATCAGCGTTGTGGGATTTTAATAAGAAATCCTCAGTGTTGACCATCATCTCTCCAGTGAGTGAAGGGAAGCGATGGCAGGTGCTCGATGGTCGGCTTTCCCCTTCCTCCTCCTCCTCCCTCCAGCATCTCCAGTATCCACATGCCCTTCCCTGCCAACGTGCTGAACTTCACACCTACTCGAACGCTTTCCACAGGGGCATCAAACCCTTAAAAACACAACATATGCTTTCTTTATCACCATCTTTTCAAAAAATTCTTAATAAAAGCTGAGATTAAAATATATATATTATGAATTGCTCCGCAGCACTAGATAAACAGCCTTCACACTCCAAAGGTAAAAGCCTTATTTCAAGAAAGCAAGCACTCTGATGGCAAGACGCAGACCGCTATCGATTGCTGCTCCCATAAATCACATTTATTTTCCAAATAATAGGAAGATTCATTGTTTTCTGCCAAGCAGTGTCACCTGGTAATAGGAGCCAGTCAAAGCAACAGTAATTTTCACACCATAAAAACAGTATCAAGCCTGTTCACTGAGTAGGATGAATGCTATTGATCAGGGGGGGAAAAAAAAAGCAACTATAAAAACAGGAGACAAAAGCAAAGAAATTAAGTAATGATGTATCGGGTGTCTAATGAAAAGTCTGTTAACATTTCCATTATTCAGCTTCCCTCCCCAGATGCCTCCTCTGAAGCATTTACAGCCCCACTAGGAAACCCTCTCCCCCAACCAGGGCTGCAAGGGGTTAATGGTGCGAGACCGACCCTTTAGAGAAGGGAAGCTCAAGCCAGAGTATAAAAATGAAGGGAAAGGTCCTACCCTGGTCTCTGCTCACTGACACAGCAAAAGCCCCGGGGCATTTCACTGAATTGACTTTTTCCGCTGCAGAGGGACGTAGGGCTGAAGGGATGGGGACTGCCAAAGAGTCGCAACCAGGAGAAGACACAGCTGTGGGAGAGGAGACATGTATACCTGCCCCAAATCTCTCCCCTGTGTGAGGGGCTAGAAACTACAGCCCCCGACTGAGGTCACTCACATTCAAAATAAACAGTACGACAAGAGAAGTTGAACATATAAATCCTTATTCTCAAAATTCACCTAAACATATAAAAAAAAGCCTCACCCACCATCACCGTAGCAGACCATGTACACCAGATACTTCCAGACTGCCCAGCTAAGTGGGTGTTTGCTTGGGCAGCCCTGGCAAATCCATGGGCATTTCAGCAGGAGGCAAAGCAGTCGGCTGAAGGTCTCACCACACCAGTGGTGGAGAGGGACCCATTGGCCTCCAGCAACTCCGTCACCCGCGTCCCATAGACACAATTTCACACCCAGGGCTGGTGTGACGTCCTGAAGGGTCCTGCGTGCTTCTTCTTAATGGCCATCAGCAATGCAACCAGCAGTAATGGAAGTTAAAAGCCTACCTTGAAAACCTTTTGAGTTTTTCTGCCTGTGTCTGGGCATCTGTCACTCTCTGGAGTAAACTGAGAAGTGTAGGACCAGCCTGTAACCTCCTGACTTCCCAAATCATGCCTTTATGTTCTCAGTTCTACAGCAGCAACAAGCAATGGCATCATCACCTTCTTCTAGTCTATGCCAGCAGAAAGTAGACCTAAAATAAAGACAATCTCACGAACTTTCCCCTCTGCTGGGAGAGACAGTGTTGTCCTGAGGACTGGAGTCTTTGAGCAAGGTTAACCCTTGGTAACAAAAGACTGGTGACTTTTCTGGGTGGAAAATAGATTCTGAAGCAGCTCATTGTTAGCAGCTTTAACAAAACATTGCTAAACCACAGACCTAAATCTGCTAAGTACCCCAGGAAAAACTTAGTAATCTCTGCATGAACCAGCGGTTGTTTCATAATTGGGCTGGTGGAAACACCTATAGCTCTCTAGCTTTCTCAGCTGACACATCACAATAAAACATGATACAAGGTGACTCATTACCATCGTGTTCTATCACATCCCATCTCCTAATGCAACCTGGGACTTGCATTACACATGAGCTGAATAATATTTTCCTAAGTATTCATGAGAGAAAAATCTGTGGTTCCAAGGGAAGTCATTTTGCTGATTAAAAAAACCACCACCACCAAACCTGAACCCTGCTGAGAAGGAAGAGGCCGTGGGCTCAGGTGTGCCTGCAAACGGCAGCAGGGCTATCTGCCGGAGCAGAGGCACAGCGAGCAGAGGTTCCCTGTCACTTGAGCCTGTGTCTGCACACAGGTGGAAAACCTATTGGGCAGAATCGTATTTAAAGTGGAGCTGGATCTGAACCAGAACTGCAGAGCTAGACACACTCTGAGCTTTGACAGATCCCGACACAACCTCTTTGGGGGGTTGGATCAATGGGCCAGTTTTGACTTTGCACTTTAAGAATCGGCATTTGATGTCCTGCACCTTCCCATCTCCCTGGATCCTCCTTACCTTCACTGATGTTTCCTCATGACTAACTCCCCAGCCATTTAAGATTTCCCAAATGAGGTCGGTGACCCTAAAGCCCAGTAAGCGAACACTTGTGCACACCTGTCCCTGCACAGAAGATTCTGAGGGGCAACTGGAAGAGGGTAGATTTAGATTGGGTACTGGAAGAAATTTTTCACTATGAGGGTGGTGAGGCACTGGCATGGGTTGCCCAGGGAGGCTGTGGATGCCCCATCCCTGGAAGTGTCCAAGGCCAGGCTGGATGGGGCTTTGAGCAACCTGGTCTAGTGGGAGGTGTCCCTGCCCATGGCAGGGGCGTTGGAACTAGATGATCTTCCAACCTAAACCATTCTATGATTCTATGAATAGGGAAAGTCACAGCCCAGATTGCTACAGGTGAGAAATATCGTCTGCATAATAGACAAAAAGGGGTTGGAAGAGGAAAAGCTGTTGTGCTGCCACGGGCAGCGCCGCAGAAATCAGGGACGCGTGGAGTGGCACCACCCACGTCTCCAGGCGCTGCCTGCAGCGATGTGTCACACCAGGTGCAAGGTGTCTTCCCAAGGTTACCGGACCCGTCCCCCTGGTTGGCAGGGATCAAACAGCCAACACCGGTTTTCCGTGGGAGCAAGCAAACCGGCATTGGCAACACCAGGCGCTTCTTACAATAAAGCACCTACTCCCCAGCCCGTGTGGTGCCAGCAGAGCGGAGCTCGAGACAGTGAACGTTGCAGTCTGAGAACAGCGAGCGGCGGCAGGAGCTGTGCCTGAGTCAGGAGGTGCCGCGTCCTGTCAGCCACCCAGGAATGCCCCGTGACGCGATGTCATCTGAGGGGGTGGGAAGGAGGGTGAAGGTGTGTGGGACCACGCTCTGGAGATACCATCACTGCCATGAGCTCATGCGTTCTCATTCCAGAGCCCGTGAGAGCCTGGCGAGACTGAAGGCATCAGAGACGGGTCTCAAAGAGTTGGTCTGCTCTTCCTGCGTCCCGGGCTTTGCGTGGCCTTTTTCTCTTTCTGTCAGACTGATAACCGGGTATTAGCAAGTTGCTAAAACGCTAGTCATGCTCATCTGGGCAGTCATCACAATTTATGGAGCTGAGCAACAGCTGTTTAACAAGCTTTCCCAACATAACTGATCAAAGTGATCAGAGGTGGGAAACGGCTTTTCTGTGAGTAATGGTTTGATACGCTGGACCTCCTGAGCCATAAAAGAGTTAACCAAAGGCTGGCATGAGCGAAATGTGTAAAACCATGAGTGGCATGGAAAAGGTGAATGAGGACATGGTGTTCAGCATCTCTTCCAATGTTGGGAGGGAGGAGGGGAGAAAACCTAAAGAAGCTGACAAGAGAGAGGTTTAAAACACAGGGGGTATCTCTTGACCCAGCAGTTGGGGGAGGGTCACAGGACACTGGGTACTGAGCAGTTTTTGGGGTTAAGAGACAAGTGAACGAGTCAATGGAAAAAAACACTGGGCAACAGAAAAACCATTTCTGGATGCAGGAGCCTCTGAACCAGAGTGCCACAGCTGGGAAAACAGTCTGGTGCGGTATAATTACACGCTTAGCCTGTTCCTGTGCTCTCCCCTAGGCATCCACCATTAGTCACTATCGAGGAGAGGACAGTGGGCCAGGTAGCTGACAAATCACTTTTATGGGTATAAAGCGTGACTCACGGCACTGGGAAGGCTCTAGTGCCGGTTACCTCCTCGCCTGGAATCCTGAAGCAGTAAAGCCCATGTTGTCACAACACTACCAGCATGGCAGGTCGTGGCTTGCATCTGCTGCCGGGATCAAGTCATGCACCTTTGGCGAGCATCCCTGCCAGGTGCCGTGGGAATTGTCAGCTTAGTGTTCCTTAATGTCTCCTCAGAGCTCCTTCCCTTCCTCAGCTCTGCGCCGGCAGTCTATTAAAGGAGCTCCAACCCACCTCTTGGTCTCACGTAGTAATATGCCACCAGCCCTGCTCAGCTTAACATGTGAAAGCATCCAAAGATGTCACAAATTGGGACTCCAAAAATCAGGAAGAAACATGTATTTCATAAGTTTTAACCTAAATCATTTAAGAGTTGTGTTTGCCTACTGGCTTTGGAGTGATCCACCATTTTGTACCGCTAGCTTTCTTCTTAAAAACCTGGAAGCAACTTTTGTTTTTCAAATTAAAGACATTTTCCCAACTGTAACTATCTACTATTGAGATAATGTAAAAATAACAGCTGTCATATCGTAAGACTTCATTAAATTGCAACTACAGGCAGCCTAAAGAACAAGCAAGCCGCCGCTCTGCATTGACCAAAGGATGAGCATCTCCCAAACAAGGGATGGAAAAAATTATGTATGCTGCTTAAGTAGAAAGGTGTATGTGCACGCCAACAGAAACAGGCATTGAAGAGATGCCATTAAACATCCAGCCAGGGCAGTGGGGTCCTCTTCCCTCCTTGGAGGCATCCTAGAAAATCCGCCATCACTTCTAGGCAGATGTGGAGGCATTCTCCTGAAATCCAAGCAACGTAAGTCAAGCAGCAACGTAACCTACCCCACACCTGGAAACATCATCTTGGGTCAGCTCAGCCACTTTGGTTAACAGCTGATGGCTAAGAGGGCACCGACAAGGTACTGAACAAACCTGATACTTCCCAACACCCCACCTAGTCCTTTTTGGCTAGGAAAACTTGTGAGAAGTCCAAGTGTGCTGACACAGGGCAGCTGAATCGATCATAGTTTCAAATATGAATGTTTATTAAAATGGAGCATCCGTCTGTGGCTTTAAGTGGCCTGTTTTAATTCTCATCAGCAGAGAGGAAAATTGCCTTGCCTTACCTGGAGTTTTCAGTGCTACAGGCAGCAACGAGCAAAGTTTTGCAAACAGCGATAAAAAGTCTCTTCAGACCAGATTCCAACTTGCTCATCAGGAAGAGAATATACCTAATCATGGGCAATTGTACCACCCTGCCCCCATCAACCGGTGAGTTACAGGGGAGAGAGGTGCTCCCCAGGGAAGGTGACGGGAGAGAGCACTAAAACGTGAGCTAAGTCTGGGCATAAAGGAGCAGGACTTCACATGAAGGAAGATAACCAAGATCTGAAATGTCGGAAGGGCTAACCTGTGCATCCCAGGAATGTCCAGTCCTGTTGCAACTGGCACACAAAACAAAGGGAAAAAAAGCTGGAATGAATACATTTCTGTATAGGCAGAATAAAACAGTGACAGTCAATGGAGCAACCAGTTAATCCCACCCCTTGATGGGCACTGGTTTGGTGGCACATGTCTAGGAACATGCCTGAAGAACAAGCGGATACGAGTCATACCTTTCAGAAGTGGTTGGGAAAACAGGCAGTTTAGTGCTTCCCTAATGGTTATTATACATTTTCCAGGTATCTGACTCTCTTCTTTTCAGCAGAAGCCTCTCTTTGGTGTGTTATTTCAACAAATACATACGTACAAAAAGGGTCATGAGATGTTTCAGAAACTTGTGAAAAAAAACAATTGTCTGTAAAGGCAGCTGAGCTGACACGTAAAAAATTAGTTTTTTGTTACCTGTAGAAGTAGGATTTACAGGTCTGAAAGCCGGGCAAAAACTTGAAAAATACATTTTTATCATTTTGACACCTACACTCTCTGAGATCATTTATTTAAGCTCAAAGTCTTGCCAAACCTTAGTTCAAAGAGCAGACTGTGCACATCTCTAAAAGGTGTGGAAAAACAACTGAATTTGAACTATTTTTATAGTGGCAGCTTCCAAGTGAGGAGCAGGAACCCTTATCTGTCCATATTTTCCGTGTTTGCAATTGTGTCCCACTATCTTATGATAAAACTGCTTTGTTTTCAGTGTATCATTTTAATTATGCTGTTGCTTAATTCACTGAGTGTTCTCTACCGTAATAATTTAATTTCCTTACGGGACACTAAAAGGACTTGAAAGCACTTTGGGTCTCTGAGCCCAGGTATCTGCTCTGTAAAGAATCATTTTGCAACATGTTTTGTAAATCACGTCAGGTGTGTATTTAAAGTAGCTCTGTTTCTGTCCTCAGCTCTTCCACAGAAGTGTTGCAGGATGGTCAGGAATCTTTCTCCAACTTTCACAACACGTTTATTCACAGCCACTCTTGGGCCAGCATCATCCGTTATCAGTTGTGGTGTCTCACACCCACCTGCATTTTTCCTGCCCCGACGCATACTTTAAGTAACCATATAATCATGCAGCCTTCACCTTTGGCAGATGGATGCGCTGGGATACGAAGACCTCACATATGTGCCTGCTCATACGTACGTGGCACCACGTCCAGGCTGTCCTGTAAACACCAAAGCCACGTCAGCACGGCACCAGGCTTCACGGTGCTCAGTTAAGCAGTCACCTTTCAGTTAAAATCCAGAAATTACCGGGCTGAAGGAAGGAATTAGGCTCAATGGCCACGGGCCCACATTTCTTAATTTCTGGGCGAGCTTGGGCAGATTCTAGGTAGTTATAGGAAAGATTATGCCCATGGTTCCCTCCTCCGGGGACTCTGTGTTTCCCAGGAGCTTCTCCCTGCAGGAAGCACAGGGTGCGGGAGCCCAGCAGCAAGCTTCCAGCACCTTTCCAGTGCCATAAGGGTGCTCTTGGTAAGACAGGCTTCCCGACTAATTTAGCACCTGCCTTCAGTCTCCTAACTAATTAATGCTCTATCCTCCTCCTACAAGCCTAACACAGGGATCAGAGTCAAGAAGGTATTTACGTACCAAATCCCAGTCTCCTCTAAGTCTTCAGGGCGCCAGGGCACATTCTTGATCCGGGGCCACTCTGCCCGGTGACGTGGGGCTGCTCACAGCACAGGGACAGCCCTACGCTGGTGGCACCTCTCCCTCCCTCCACCTCCCCGGCTTTTCCAGACCGTGCACCATTTTCCCAACAAATAAAGAACACTAATAGCTTAAAACTGGCATATGAACTGGGGGAGACTTCTCCCAGAGTACGGAAAGCATACTAAATGGGGTGCAATTCCGAATGTTGGGTATTACTCAGCGTGACTGTTCCTTGCACAGCGAATGTGCAGGCCCCGTTTGAGGTATACCCTCCCTACAGTGGTGTTCCCAGCCAGAACGAACCCTCATTTTCAGCCATTTGACACAGGGACTGTATCAACTTGCTCACGGATTTAGCAAAAGGAATAACTCGGTATGCTTGTGGGCGTTTTGTGAATGCAGACTCTCCCCCTGGTGCTTACAGCCTAAGCTTTAATTGAAACTAAACATGAACAACTGATGCCGACAGTACAGCGCAAGAGGACAAAGTATAAAGGAGAATTTTCTTTATTTTTAAATATTAGTAACACTGCACAAAACAAACAAAAAATAAAAGTGGTACTTAAGTGACAGAAAACCGGTACTCAGTCTTATTTCACATAAACCATAATTTAAATACCCTAACAGAGTTCATGTACGGTTATATGTTTGCGTAGGGTTACATTGAGTAATGTAAGCATTCGAAGCTAAACTGCTCGGATACCAAAGACACCAGAATTTGTTATATCAATCCACGCTAGAATGCAGACTTGACTTTTCTGTTTAGCTTCTTCCTTACACCATTATGTGCATTCCTACATCTTTTAAACGTTAGGATGAGTGAGTTTCTCCAGGAACTGTGGACTTTCAATATTGCCAGGTTTAAGTCTGTTACATCAACAATGTATTGGCAAGAAGAAGACAAAGAAACAAAACACAACCATAAGCTGATAACTCCCTACCTGGAGGTTAAACAGAGGAGGCAACGTACTGACAAGAAACATGCAGGTGAATGCTTAAGGCAACAGAAGGGCTCTGTACAAACTAAAAAGTTAAGAGAAGCAACGTGTCATGCACATGAGACAAGTATGGGAAGCAAGGAAGTCGTCTTGCCAGAAAATACGTATTTCTTTTAAATTGAAGACAACTTTTTGAGCTAAAAAAAAATTAGTCCTGCAATAAACCCAATGCAAAATGCTCTCATACATAAAGGTGTAAGTTCTTTGCAGGAACAACTTGATAAAATCTTATACGGATGCTGAAAAAATGTTTGTTATCTAAAACCTACTCAGCAGAAACAAAGAGCAGTTTTAAAGTAGCGCTTAGATCATTTGTCTCTAGGTTCTGAAAATAAACTTTTAAAATAAGGAATGATTTCACTAAATGATTCATCGGGAGTCAACTATGCTTAAGGAAATCAGTAGGAGTGCTTACAGGAGACCATCATTACACTAAGTTTCTTAAAAATCAGAGGATATAACTTCATGATACAATTTAAAATGAAGGAAGATTTTAAAAGCAGGGACAAACCTTTGCTGCCCAGCTTGGGGAAAAAAAAAATAACCATAGAAGTCACTTATTAAGCTTGCATAAATTACCCTACAAGAGCTCATGTCTCAATCCCATTCCCAATGACACGAGTGAATAGGACTCTTCTTTCAACAGGCCTGATGGTGATGCTGGAGCGACCAAATAACCAGGCATTTGCACAACCCTTTACATCCTACAAAACAAATAAACAAACACTAGACTAGAGTCGGTTTAGTCCCAGGGAAGGAAGAGGTAAGAAATTCTGTAACGCCTTCCAACTTCTTCGAACATAACACACTTCTAACCAAGATCAGCCTCGTTCGAATTCCCTAACGTGAACCGGCAAGAGAGCCGCTCCGTGAAACTAAAAAGAATAACATAGTGCAATTTTAGTACAGTTTTAAACATGAGTCACTTCCTTGCTAGCAGTGTGAACAATCAAAAAATATACACAAAAAAGGTGTGCTCAAATGTAACATTAAGTTGTCATTATTATAAAGGTATTGGCATAGCAGAGAAGTCCATTTTAGTAACTCCCTTTGGTTGACTTCTTCTTCTTCTGTTCCTCTCTCTGCTTCTGCTTCCTCCTCTTGCTGCCTTCTTTGTGTCCTGAGGAAACATGGCTTGTAAAACACTATTCACAGCATTCATGGACTTTTCCCTCTAGCAAAAGCACATGTTCTCTGAATGGTTTAAGGAATCTTAAAGAAAAGGTCTGGCTTTCTAATGCGGTTGTTTTGTTTTTTTCAAATGATCAGTTCTACTATATCCCTTACATAGGATAGAAAGAAAACACTATCGATCTTTGAAGTTTGAAAAGATCCAGAGAACTTTCAAAAGACTTCAAAGCCATTCAGGAAAAGCTTCAAAATTAGAGCACATGCAAAACCAGAATAATTTTCAAAACGGAAGCAATAAGTAAGACTTATACAGCAGGAGCTATTTAAGTACTGGCGCTTCCTGCTCACAGTAGTCAGAGTTGCCACGGTATTTGCATTTCCATTTTAAGACGAGGGAGTGCTGAGAATCCTGAGTAAATAAGGAGGTGCTCAGTGTTTACCAATATGCATTTTATATGCAGGTCATCAGCCTGCTCATGCTTAACTGTGCACCATAGCTTATAATTCTGCCGCAACTCCTACAATGCACAGAAGTATTAAGTTCAAGCAACACTTATTTGCTACAGGTTCAGTAGGCACAAGCTTCCAGCCATGTGATCATCATCCCAATGTTTCCCCACTCCCCGCCAAAGATGTGTGAGTACCAGTTCTTGCTCTGCATCTCGTTCTTTCCTCCAAACTTGCAGTAAAATGCAGCTTGCCAGCAGACCTGCATGGACAGTGACCTGTGCAGAACCAACACCACACCTACCCAAGCGCACTTAAATCTAAACTCGAAGGTAGCACACATTTTCCTTAAATAACCATTATTCTGTGATGCTTTGAGATACTTGGAGGGATCTTTTAGCTCAGCGGTGCTCTGCCGCTGGGAATTAGCAGAGTCCAGTGAACGGGGCCGAGCAGGGGAGCCCCTGGGAGCCAGCTCAGAGGCAGGGCTGGGAGTCAGAGGAACGGCCCGGGAAGGGCACAGCTCTGCCTGTCGGAAATCTCTTTCTTTCCCCCATTCCGTCTGCAGGGAGGCAGATGTGACCCTGAGGAAGCCGTGTCACCATTGCGCCCGGTTCCCCATCAATGTAGCACCAAGAGCACAATTAAGATGGGAAAAGGAAGCGGTGGGAGGTCAGGGGAACATGAAGCCACGCTGTGGCTGAAGTTTGTTCCTAACCAGAGCTCCTCCCAAGTGCAATTAGAGTTGTGCCCGCGGCAGAACTGCAGTTCTTCAGTTTAAGTTTAAGACTTGGGGAGAGCCACGAGATAGTCTTTGGGCTAAAATCACCTGAGACGTTATCAAAAGCTTGTGCATTAGAGGAAATATGCTCCCTCGTAGCAAAGGGAAGCTGTTCCCAGGTTATCACTCTAGCTCCTACGCTGTATCAACAGCATGACTTCATCTTTTGCAATCATCTGAGTCAAGAAGCAGGATATTTATTTAGAAATTGTGCCACGAGCGATTAGCCTGCGCAAAGTTAGAGTGGAAACCAGTTTTATTGTTTAAGGAAGAGCAAAACTGGCAGTGCTTTGCAGAATTGCAGATGACGCTGTGTTTTCCCCGTACCCTGCCACCCTCCTGAGCTACAATCCTGTCCCCGGGGACCCTGCATGAACATCTCCTAAATAAGAACTCCATCCGTGAAGTTGACTTCAATGTCAGCCCCTCGGTCACCTATACATTGTCAAAAATAGAATCCCTTGGCAATTCACTGACTGCTGCAAGGGACACATCCCAGAAGGGCTCAAGCATCTCTTTGCTTTCCCACAGAGGCCAACGGAGGCGGAACAGACGAGCTGACTCTTGAGAATCAGTCATCCGAAGGGTGTTATTCAAAAGATTCTTTCCTTTACTGGAGGGAAAAACAGCATCATATCAGCTGATCAGAACTAGTTCATGTAGTAACTATGAAACATTAGCACAGATATTTGGGAAAGGATCATTAAACCCTAACAGGTTATCAATCAGCTTCATAATTTTCTCATTTTTCATTCTCAAAACACTGTCAGTATTTCTAACTGGCTTCCACATACAGACACCATTGCTTTTGATACTGCTATTTCATATCATAACGCTTCTTTTTTTTTTTTTTTGCAAGTCCATTTTCTTCAGATGTTTGCATTTTTGAAAGCAATTCTAGCAACTCTTCCTTAAAAATACTGTGAGTCAATATAAATTATGACTTGAAATGAATGCCACATAATTCATTGTCTTATAAATGAAACAACTCAAATGTTAAAATAATGTGGTATGAAGATATTTAGGCATTTGACAACACAGCCTTCTACCAGCCTCCGGAATGATAACGGTGAAAAGTGGAAATCTTTCAAGTGTTATCACTGACACACAGAAACAGATTGGCCAAAGTAGGAGATAACGCACAAATACAGCGTATTCCTCAAGAGAAAACTGCCAGGTCTTTTCTATTTCGAGCCTGCTGTGATAAATAATTTCACTCTCGACCGTTTCCTTTTTTACCCCCGTGGAGGAAGAAAGGATGGGCTGAACTTTGCCAGTCTGTTGGCGTCAGTGATGCTACGCTGGGTGATAACGGCCAAAAACCTGATCCAAACAAGTGAAGCATCTCCTAGTAAAAATAAAGATTGCACACTAAAGATGCAACCCTTTGGTGCTAATTTCACTCGAATACTTCAACCAGCACTAATTAAAAGCATATTTAGCTGCCTTGGTTACAAGTCTAGCCCCAGCATCATAAGAGAACAAAATCTGAATTAGAAAGCAGCAGCCCCATTAATATCTGATTAATTTGCAGTGAACCTGTGTCCTGGTGAGTCGCCAGCATCACAAAGTGGCCATAGAAACTTCCCGTAGTTACTGCCTGGCTGAGCCGGCTTCAGCCAAACAGTTCTGGCCTTGGATAAGGGCTTCTCAAATTTCCACCCTTACAAGCAATCGTTAGCCATCTAAACTCCAGAAATGCATTACAGGGCGGAGGGAGAACAGGTTGCTGAGACCTTCCCCGAGCTTTGACGTTTGGAAAACAGATTCACGCAGATGCAGATAGGTATCACCCTAACTTGGTACGTCCTTGCTCTTGTCAGCTGCCAGGAGCAGAGATGGATGGAGCAAGAATCCACACCATTTGGAATTACACCTGGTTTACAACCTGGATAATTCTTGTCTAAAACAAACAGCATCTGATGACCCGCTCTTTCCATTTCACCCCTTCTCTTCTACTTCCAGAAGAACGACAAAGAGCACAGAAGCTATTCCAGCTTTCATAACACTGCTAAAAGCTGAAACCAACTTCCGGCAAAGCTTAGTAGCAAGGACTTAGCAAGGACCCAAACCAATTGGGAAGCCTCTCTGCTGTGTCCCAGATTGACTTTCCTTCTGGCTTCCTATTTTCCTGCCATCTGCACCTGCCGAAGTCACAGGTTTGTTCAGCCACTGACTATGAAACTCATCACATTCTTGGGTGGCAACTGCAAGGGAGGCGTGCACGTGGAGTGATTGATCCAAAGGGACAAGTGTCCTGGGGAAAACACTCCTACCCAACCCATTCGTGGTATCCTACTTCTGCCTGCCCTGCCTGACATCTGCCTGCCCTACCAGGATGCAGAGAGCAGCCACGGGGCTGCTCCACCTTCCTCCCGCCAGCACAGGAGAGCGTAGGAGTCAGCAGAAGGAAATAAGCTGTTCAGTCACGACCGACGACTACCATGCAGCATTGCTGCTTCTCGACCCGCATCACTCAGTGATAAAGGCCACGGCCTCGTTTTTAGAGAAGATCTCCTGCAAAGATGAAGGCTTTGGAGGAGCCTCCTTCCACTTCCAGGCTCTGAAGCGTGGAGGTTGGGGATGGGCAGGATTCATGCTTTTAAGTCCCAGAGAAAATGGTTTTCACAATCGACTAACTTTTTGCTAAGATTGCGGCCATTCTTTTGCCCTCCTTAAAACCGTGAAAGCAATCATGGCTCCAACATGCACACGGAGCTTTAACAGGGCAGCCGGTTGCCTGCACGTTGCATTCAGTGGCGTGCTTTCTAATTTTCTGCTCTTAGAAATCTCTCTCTAGTCAAAACAATAAATTGCTATTTCAAAGGTAGCTAGCTTACTTCTGAGTCGCAGCCACCATCTGTTATTTCAGACTGACCGCGCTTGCATATGCCATTACAAAAATCCACCCCAGATCACGGCTTCAGTGTAATTTCATAGGTGTGACTCAATTTACAACTACAGCTTTGCACTACACTTTCACGTTCCCTCCTGTCAGCCCGAGCCACTGCCCAACACACACCACAGTTTGACCTACTAATTCTCTCACCGCATCCGCAGCTCCTGCTCCTGCCACGGAGCATCGCAGAGAGAGAACCCACCTCTGCGTAAAGACCTGAGGTGACAAAACATCCCACCCCGTCTCGGTATGCCGCTCCACTGTTTAATTATCCGCACTGTTAAATCCAAGGGGTGAGTTCTCCAGTTTCACTGGCCAACCCAGTGATGTAATTCCAACTTTGATGTTTTAGGGGACTGAAAAGCTGTAGCGACTTACCGGGGCCTTCCTTCATGCTTGTTCACCGTACTATTTTCATTACCAATTCTGCCTAGAATTGCTACAAGAACATACCAAGCCAGATAAAACCTGCTTGCCTGCTATTAATTAAGGTAATACTATTACTGAATAGAGTCCAAGGTTTTACTCCCACATGGCAAGCAAAAGCTTGCAAGGCTATGCAGCCTTGGAAGCCCTTCCATGTGCAACCCAGCCACCTTCTACAGGATGCTCTCATACTAGCAGACAACAAAACATGCGTGAAGGCAGCTCTGGCTAAGCCAGGGAATGACCAGCCAGCCTCCAAATGCACCAGCCAACCTTCCCACCCTCTGCCCGCAGAAGAGTATGGCTGTTGCCCGTCCCGCTCGCACACGGTTACGGCCAGGGGATGTGGAGCAAAGGGGGAGGGAACTCCCTCCCGTCTCCCCATCTCCAGCATGCCTCCTGTATTAAGATTTACATGGAAAACAGTGGCTTTGCTTTCCTTTCTCTTTCCATGACATGCCCAAATACAAGTATGTGAGAGAATTATAAGGTACTTAGTTGGATAACCAAGCACATCAGTTTTACTAGTTAGTAATGTGTAATTCAGGAAACCATATGCCAGTAAAAAGAACAGAGACTGCATTAAAGATGTAATGAAGTACAAATAGCTCAACTTTCCAGCAGAGGAATCCATGCCAGGAAAGGATCAAGATTAGTTAAGCTAGTTCTTCTAAAGTGGTTTCCTTTTCAGGGATGCCAGCGGGTGAAAATGGAGCAAAAATGAATTATTAATGTTGTAAGTCTGAGGTTAATGCAAGCTATTTCATTCAAAAGGAAGAGCAAACCTTGCAATATTATCTTGCAAATAATGATCTTTCATATCGTGTATTTTTCAGTATTTTAACAATTAAACATTTCAACCGTTCTTGCTAGATAAAGATCAAAACTCTCAAATCCAGAGCAGCAGTTTTTGAGGGGTAGTTACCACCGCCCCCACCATTAGTGGCTGTAACCCCCAGGTCTCTGCCGGCATTACCACCGCTTCGGTACGGCTCGGGTATCACCAGTCAGCCATACATCATACAATCAGGCAGTGCATTACTTGTAATAGCTGAATTCTTATTTAAACAATTACTTGGGTGGAGCTGTTTGAGATACGCGGTGACTTCAGAGCCCAAGTTTTATTCTAAAGGCTGTTACGAAACCAGGAACAGTATGAAACCCAAAGAAATTTCTATTAAAATGCAGAGTGTCAATGTTAGATGAAGAATCAAATTTAACTCTTTTTTTTTTTAATTATAAAAAAAACCATTGTAAAGACTAGAAATCCTGAGTGAGGAGAGGCCTCGTCTCACCTCTGGGTATCGCTTGCTGATCTGACCGAGTTGGCCAGCCTTTCTCCTGGGGCGCTGGAGAGAGGCGGCCACTTCCAGAGCCATCCCCACCACGGAGTCGAGACGAAACCCTTTGCCTTCATTTAGATTCGCTAGGGACTTAACAAATTAAAACTCCAACATCCCCACTCCTTAGAGCTGGGAACAGAAAAACATTTCACTGCAGGTGAATCATTAACGACGGAGGGGTTGCTCGAGGTGCTCTAACTGGGACAACATCTCAAACCGCCACGCCGTCTCGCTGCCAGAGGCCACACGCCTGACTGGAGGTGGAACGGTGCCAGGTTTGAGGCCATTGAACTTAACTATTTTCCACCGAAGCGAGTGGGCTTTGGACCAAGGCAGAAAAAGATGCTGTTCTTTCCCAACGCTGGCCCGTGTGAGCACGGCAGCTGTTGCAGTGATCAAGGAGAAGCCAAGCGGGAGCCAAGTAAGTGGTCTATGTAATGACAGAGCTGCGCCGGTGAAGCCTGCTTGCTGGGCAAGGCAGTCGGCAGAGGTGAACACCCATGAAGGAGAACGGCATTATTGGCCAGGGCTCGTGCACAAACTTCCCAGGGAGGGATTAAGACACTCACGTAGGTTTTTATGACTGACTCGACCACTCCTTCAGCAGCCCTGTCCGTCAGAGGAACAGCAGGCAAAGTATTTAAAGCAACGGTAAAATCTTAGTCTTACTGCAATCAAGTTTTCAGCCTGAATCTTTTATGGCAATTCACAATCTACTGGCAGAAAAGAGGGTTTTGTGATTGCACAAATACTTCTGGAAATTCATTTTAATTGCAAACTTGTGCGCCCTGGAGCATAAATAGATTCACAGCAAAAAGTCCTAAGCAATCTTAAGAATTGCTCCGAAAATTGCGAGGTGCATGTCAAACTCGGATGCTCTTTGGAAACCAAGTGTTGTTATGATTGCAGAGTCTCCAAAGGCAGAGCCAAGGTTTTGTTTTGCCGGCTATAGACACAGGAGACAAAACCTGTAACCCTTGTGTGGGAGATTGCAGGACATCAGCCCAGAGGTTACATTCAGGCTTCTGTAGAGAGAAATTTTAAGTTGGCTTTTTTTTAAAAAAAAAAAAAAAAAAAAAGAAAGATTCAACTTGGCCATCCCTAAAGAGACAAAACTTCCAGCAACTGATCAGGAAGACATCTTTCTGACTGTGTCTATTTTTTCAAGCTGTCATCCCACATGATATCTTTAGTCTTCCGTACAGAAGACAGCGTTAGATTTAAAGGCTCATAAACGCAGCAGAAGCTGGTACAGCACCAGGAGTGGGCGAGCACGTGTTTTGGGGTACAGTACATGTTTTTCATGCGCTGTGTTCAGCCTGAGGAGCCTCGTAGGCTCATGGTTCCCAGCACTTCACCTAATGCAGCACCACCGAGAAGGGCCCTTGGTTTGGGCATCCGAGTGGAAAGACATCTTCATGTTTCAGGAAAACCTGTCCTGGCAGCCCTGGATCATCTCTGACCACAGGTTCAAATTAAATCAAGTAGTTATGAGGACTTTGTTGTCCAAGATATAGCCTCTGGACTATACTGCTGAAACATTACAGACAGGAAATATATCAAAGGACTAATTACTTCCAAAAATAACCAGGACAATCACCACGCTTCCGCGTTCACCTGAACGGTCTCAGCCCTCTCTATTAGGATTTAGGTGCCTAAAATTGCAGCTTCCAGAAATAATATCAAGTTGCTGAACTTCTCCTTTGGCAAGGAAGCGAAGCACTATTTAAGTAAATGAATGTGCAAAATATTATGATTAGTTAATCTCTAAAAGGCCTTCACTTTTAAGAACAAAGAGCATAGGCACTTCAGCAGCACGACAATATTTGCCCTGGATCCTTGACTATCCCGGGGCGTTTGCGAATCTAGACTAAATTGAAGAGCAGAGCTAATGCAGGATGAAGGCACACAAGCTGCCGTTTATTATCTGCCAGGGAGCTAACATTAAGTCAACACACAGCAACAACCTCTTGCTTGGCTTTTTGGTTTTGGCTTTTGGCTAGCTGATGGATCCTTTTCTGCGCATTTCTCATCAACATGCTTGTGCACACCTGATAAATAAAAAGGGGTCTCCAAGCTGCTCGTAACCCGGCTTCTATCTTGTTCTTCCACCTCATCGCTATTGTAATGAAAGCCGTATTTGGGGGAACTGGCAGGCTTGTGAGGCTTCAGCAGGCGAGGGTTGGTCGGCTGGAAAGGCAGGGCGTGTTGTCCTCTCCGTCTGCACTCCTCGGCAAAGGCTTCTTCATCTGCCTCACCTGAAAAAGCAAGAAAAGTGAGCTGCACCCAAAATGCTTAAATTTAGCCTGAAAAAAAAAACCCTCAAACTGGGCTGGAAATTGGGTGTCACTAAACTACTGCCTTGGCAGTGGTTGGTTCACAGATACTCCTGTCTATCTGCAGATCGGGGAGTGTCCGGAGCAGAAAGCTCCATCAGTGGCCTCTCACCAGACTGGAACCACCCAAAAACATCAGCTGGATGTGACAACTCCAGGGCCACTGCTTTTTTTTATTCACAGAATCAAAGAATCACAGAATAGTTCGCGTTGGAAGGGACCTTAAAGATCATCCAGTTCCAACCCCCCTGCCCTGGGCAGCAACACCTCCCACTAGAACAGGCCAAAAGACCCAGGCCTTTTTCCCCAAAAGGCAGGGTGAGCGAGCCGAGCACATGGCTCTGGACGACATTTCTGTCTTGTGCAGAGCCTGTCATCTCATCCCACCTCGCCTGGGCTGTCTGTCTAGGAAGGGTTGGCCCTGCCTAAGGAAAAGCTATAGGGAAAGGAGGGATAAATACCCAACCTGGCTACAGGGATGGTGGGAGAGAAACAAAGCCAACGTGGGTTCAGAGGGGCTGGTTGTTGGACATCCACAGCTGGGAGGATGGTAGAGAAGTGTGAAGGATCACATGAAGATGGGAAATGGAGTTGAATATGTCAGAGGTAAGCACAGTCCAGGGGGCAAGGCAGGCACGCACAGCAAACGCGAATGAACACAATGGACATAAAAACCCAATGTTTGCAAAAATTAATATGAAAGATGAGGTATTCCAGTCATACTCATGCTGTTTTGCACATGAAACTTTCCTTTGCTGCAGAAACTGTAACAGTACCAACGCTGCAAAGTAGAGAAATCGGCTACCGTAACACAGAAAAACACCAGTAAAACCACACATTGAAAGGCAAGCAGTAAGACAAATAAAAAAGCCAACCAAAGACATTCAACGGGGAAAATAAGAAAATTAAAAAAAGTGAGGAGAAAGGTGTGTCTCTTAAAGGCTTTTTAAAGTTTCATTAATTCAATTACTTAAGTACTTTTAATAGAGCTGATGAAATACGGCGTCATTTTATTTGCATCAAAAGTGGTGTGTCACATTCTGGAAGTTTTTCCCGGGATGTGCCCAGCATCAGCTGCTTCGGGAGGGGTGTGTGCTCTCAGCTAATGCCTGCGCTCTTAGTTCATGGCTGGAAAATGCTTTGAAGATGCAAAAAAGCACCACGTATGCAGTAAGGAACAAGAGCAGTAATACCCGGTTCGTCGTGTGCACCAAACCACCGACACTGTCAAACAAAACAGGCTGCGTTGTCTTTACCTTGTAATCGTACGCGGGGAGATGCTTCTGAGGGCACGAGGAAAAGGAGGCAAGGCATGTTTAAAAAGTCGTTTCACAGTGCAGTGCGGCACCCGAGGCCTCGCAGGAGAAGAGGACTCCGCGGAGTGCCTCACATCTCCCCGCCGTGCGTCTGAGCACCTTCTGTGTGCGGATATTACGCAGGGGACCCGTTTTCCCAGGTTGTTGGATGCCCATTCCCCCCTCCCCCCCCAACACTCACGCCTTCTTACCCTGGAGCCTCCTGCCCTTCTGAAAGCGCAAGCAAACAAGACGAACACACAAGTGATGAGAACACCAAGGACGGCTGTTTTCCCTGCGCTTCCGCTACGAGAGGCACTGGGAAAAGCTCAGAAAACACCAGATGCAGAATTGCCGGCATTTCCCATAAGAGGCTACAGGATTTTTACAAGCCCTACCAACAACACTGAAGTATGTATCAGTCCCGTCATACCAGGGCTGTGACGATGAAGCATGAAATGCCAGGAGTGAAAAAAAAAAAAAAAACAACATAGGAAACATCCAAAGAACAGTCAAGAGAGTTTACTTCCTAACAAATTACAGTGCACCAGAAATAGGCGATCCCTCCCATGGAAACACAAACTGCATTGCTTTCTTTTTGATGTGCAAAGTCGCGCATGTTTAAAATTTATATTGGCAAACAGATGCAGGACTGAGAAATATGCTGAGGCCATTCTCGAAGCTCTGTCTGTGTGCATCGCAGAGACGCCCCAATCGGACACACTAACACTTAGCGCAGTTAAGTATTAGACCAGATGCTCTCCACACACCCCAGTAAATTACTCCTCACTACGCTAGAGATCCATCTCGACACCTTTAGTCCAATTCAGCTGGTGCGAAAGGCACAGCTGACCACTGGAAGAATTCAAAATAATCTTGCTCCTCCCTGGTGACGTGCCTGCAGCATTGTTGCATGTTGGTCACAGAATCACAGAATGGTAGGGTTGGAAGGGACCTCTGGAGATCCTCTGGTCCAACCCCCTGCCAGAGCAGGGTCACCCAGAGCAGGTTGCACAGGAACGCGTCCAGGCGGGTTTGGAATGTCTCCGGAGACGGAGACTCCACCACCTCTCTGGGCAGCCTGTGCCAGGGCTCTGCTACGCTCAAAGTGAAGAAGTTCCTCATCATGTTTAGGTGGAACTTCCTATGCTCAAGTTTGTGCCCGTTACCTCTTGTCCTGTCCCCGGGCACCACTGAAAAGAGCCTGGCCCCATCCTCCTGACACCCACCCTTTCAGTATTTATAAGTGTTGATAAGATCCCCCCTCAGTTGTCTTTTTTCCAGACTGAAGAAACCCAAGTCCCTCAGCCTTTCTTCACAAGAGAGGCGTTCCAGCCCCCTAATCATCTTGGTAGCCCTTTGCTGCACCCTCTCCAGCAGTTCCCTGTCCTTCTTGAGCCGGGAAGCCCAGAACTGGACACAGTACTCCAGGTGCGGCCTCACCAAGGCAGAGTAGAGGGGGAGGATGACCTCCCTCGACCTGCTGGCCACACTCTTCTTGATGCACCCCAGGATGCCATTGGCCTTCTTGGCCACAAGGGCACATTGCTGGTCCCCTTGTCCCCAGACACCTCCTCCATCCTCTGCTTGCAGTGATGCTCCCACAGAGCTCCCTGGCTCTGGGAGCTGAGCTCTGCCACCAGCCCCACCACGCCAAGCACCTAATGAAGGCGCAGAAAGATTTGCCAGCGAGCACCCGCAGCTTGAGTCCTACTCAAAATAAAACGTAAAAACTTGGAAGACATTCCATACTGCAAACTTTACAATTAAATCAGCTGCAGTCTAGAGAAGAGGCAGAAGAGCTTGTCCTGCTTTATCAAATCCCACAAGAGCTGCTCTCCAGGGCAGGTTTTAGCCTTCAGCACGGCTCCGACTCTGGAAAATGATGGTACCTGCCTGTTACACCGCTCCTGTGAGTTTTGGGGCAAGTCCTCACAGCTATGCCACTTTTTGTCTGTGAAAAGTCACAATATGCCTCTCCAAGGTTTTGCCTGGTGTGTCTTCTGCAGCCCTTCTGCCAACAGCCCAGAGCAAGGACTGTCCCCTCAGATCCACACACCCTCCTCCAAGGGGGTTCATGGTTCAATTGCTCCCTGAAAGATGATGCACCAATAGAAAACCCCCCACAAACAGACAATTCTTGCAATGTATATTAATTTCTATTTCCTTCAAAAATGATCCAAAACTAATCCCCGAAGCTGGACCTTGCACTGCACCATCACCGTGGCCGAATGTGCTGCTCCAGCCCAAGGTACCCAGGAGAGCCCTGGCTGTGCTTGGTGCTGCCACCCGCTGAGATGAAGTGGTGAAGGGGCTGTTCGCAAACTTGTTCAGACCCGCCACTGACCCCAAAAGAGGTGGCAATCTCTGCTAAAGCCTCGAGCACAACTCCTCAGTATCGGACTCAGGGAACCGGTGTCCCTTCGGAAGTTTGCGCTAAACCTTTCCTCATAAGCTCCCTAACAGGCTGTCATCAAGGATTTGTAATGAGCGCTTCTGCTAAGCTGAGCTGACCTGTGTTACAGTGGAAGAAAATTCCCTCTTAAGCTGCCGTTGACATTATTCCGCTGTTTGGGGTCTCTGTGAAAGCATCGGCACACCAGAGGAACTGCATCCACACGCCCCAAAGCAGAATACAATGGCAACTGAAGGCAAATACTTTATTAACTTTGATTAGACTACAAGGTTACCTGGTTTTCCTCCAGAAGAATAATTTGTGCTTCCTATTTCTGGGTCGCCTATACCTGACCCCTTCGCCCCACAGTGGAGCCCTGGGGGGGTGCAGAGCAGCTCCCCGCCACTATACAGGCAGCACATTTTGCATCTAAATCATAGAATTATAGAATGGTTTGGGTTGGAAGGGTCCTTTAAAGGTCATCTAGTCCAAACCCCTGCAGTGAGCAGGGACATCTCTAACTAGATCAGGTTGCTCAGAGCCTCATCCAGCCTGGCCTTGAGTGTTTCCAAGGATGGGGCCTCCACCACCTCTCTGGGCAACCTGGGCCAGTGTCTCACCACCCTCATTGTAAAAAATTTCTTCCTTGTATCTAGTCTGAATCTATCCTCTTTTAGTTTAAAACCATTATCCCTTGTCCTATTTCTACAGTCCCTGCTAAAAAGTCTGTTTCCATCTTATAAGCCCCCTTTAAGTAGTGAAAGGATTAAATCCATCTCGATCGCCCGACAGAGTCATTCAGTTTTCCATCTCCCCCAGAGTAAAGACAAGGTTTAGTTCAACAAATAGATGCCAAAAAATTCTCCACACTTCTTCCCCTTCACGAGTTGCAGGAGAGCAGGATGGCACCTCGGATTAGTTAAACGCCATTAACATCCCATCGGCTGTGACTCAAACACTGGATGGACAACAGCGCTGTGCTCGGTACGAGCCACCAGATCCTTCCTCTGATCATTGATCTTTAGCACACCTTGCAAAGCAAAACAGAAGTGTAATGTGCACCTACTATTTTCTCTTGTCCTACATACCTAAAGATTCAAGCCAGACTCTGAATAAAGCCAGCTGTACCGGTTCCAAAAACGAAACTTGAAAAAATTTACCCTGGGAAAGGTCAGCCACACAGGGCATCACCACCAAAAAGTGCTTAAACATCGCTGGAGCTTTGTCAAGCGGTGATGTTTGTCCTGGAAAAGGCTTTTAGGAAGACAGCTGGTATGGAGGAGGGGTCCGTAGCCGAATTCAGAGCCGGAACACCTACTTGAGAAGCAACTTTCAGGGTGCTCTGGCTTTAAACAGCCCTCGGTTCCCTCCATGGCTCCTTCTCGCCGTCTCTGCGCCTCCGAGCCAGCACACTCTTGTGAGAGCCCGGGCAGCTGCGCCGTGAACCCGAGCAGGGGACTGACCCAGGTTAAAAATAACGCTTTTTGAGAGCTTATTTTTAACCCAGGTCAGTGCCTGGATCCAGCTCACCGTGCAGCCGCCCCAGCCGGGGCAGGGAAGGGGGCAATTGTCGGGGGCTGCTGGAGTCGGCGTCCAGATTACGGCATTAAGCAAAAGGTCTTATTCTACTACTGCAAACAATAATTAAAAACCTTGCAGTTATTTCACTTGCAAAACCAGCTTGGGGAAGTTACATTTCTTAGGGTTAATTCTAAAAATAAGGGATTCAGCATTACTACTAACATTTAAAAACAATAATTAAAGTTTGGTGTCGGGGTGTGCCGGGGCCTCCCAAATGAAAAGCAGCTGCAGGGGAAAAAGAAACCAAACACGAGCTGTAGCATCCTCAAAAACTGCATCAGGACCAAAACCTGCCTTTTGCTCCAAGCAGGAAGGGCTGAAAAATAATTTCTCACGGCAAAGTGCTGCTGCGTGAAAGGGGAAAATATGGATCCTTTAACGTGTAATTAACCAGTAGAGGGCAATATTGCCTATCGTGAGGGGCAACGTTATCAGAAAAGTCACTGCAAACTCTTTATTCAGTAACACATCGATTTCATAAGTCTAAGGCAAGACCTGAGTACAATTGTTGGATGAGGTGGGCGCTTCGGAGGAGCCACCAGCGACACCAAAGGGGTCCATGTGTGCTCCTGGAAAATGGAGATAACACACAGGAATATAAACACCCCAGCAGAGGATATTCCAGGTGAGGTGGGATGGGATAAGTCACGGAGCACTTCTCAAAAGATCAGCCCCACAGGAGCTAGCATTATTATTTTGTGTTACATTTAAGTAGCATCCATGTACCTCCTAGAACTGAACTGAAATCCAACCAGGAATCAGCAGTAATTAACGGCAAGGCAGTAATTAACAGAAACATGTCGAACAAACCGGGGTAAACATCCTGAGGATACCGAACCACTTATTTACATTTACCATGTCACTCCCCGCGCAAGAGGAAGCCGAGCCTTCGTGGTTCCCGCACGGCAGCCCTACCGCGTGCATCCTATTATCTTACACACCTGACCCCCCAAAAAATAAATATATATAAAATCAGGATTTTCCCTTGTATTAAGAAATACGAAGTAGGCGCACCAGTTTGCTCAATCCAGAGGAAGACCTCCCCGAGGCCGCGAACAACACGCAGCCCTTCCTGTAACCAGCATCAGGAGAAGATGCAACTGGTGAGGGACACCTGGCTTCATCTAATGACACAAGACGGCTCCAAGCTAAAGCTCCCAGAGAGCTGGTTGTGCAAGGACGGCTTGCCAGAAACTCCCTCCATTCAAATCTTTCTTGAATGATGACCAGCAAAGTGTCTTTCTAATACCTTAAGACTTTAAAGTTAAGAGGCGGTGTATTTCCAAAGCTCAGAGCAGGACACCGTACTGCTGCTTCTAGAGAGGACTCAGGTGGAAGTCTGATCTTAGTCTGAGCTGATGCTGACTGACAACAAAACAAGAGTGAGAAATAAAACAGCTTTGCTTGACTTTTTTCCCCCCGCTATTACAAGGATTTGGAATTTACCCTGCGCCTACGGAGGGCACTGGAGTTTCTGATGACTCAACTGCATCCACGGCTGCCGGCGAGAGCTGAGCTGCCGCGGAAGGAGCAACCCAAAGAGAAAGAAAACAAAAATCTCCATTTAAATACACTTACCTGAACCCGATAGCACTACGATCTTTGTAATCTGTTGATAAGATTTTTGTACTGATAAACTTTCCCCCTGTTACAGCAGCTCCAGTATTAATATTTAACTTAGCAGAAGATACCAACATTCTTCTGAGACTCAAGCCCGACATTTGCTGGGAAATCTCATACTTTAGAGGAGCATGTTGTAACCAAGAACTTACTTAATGGAAATTACCTGTCTACGGGCCCGCATTACCCTGGAGATTAACTGGTTCTTTTGTTCCTTCTCTTAAATGCTCCATATCGAATATATTATGGCACAGAGAAAGCAGCAGGAGATCAAGTAACTCTACTAAAACAGAGAAGTGGTCTCATTTGGGGGACCAAACTTGAAAGTTGTTTTCAGAAAGTTGCCAAATCATCACAGTTTCTTTTAATTTCTGTTGGGTGTGAGGGATAAGATACCAAGCTCATAAGATACCAAGCCCAGGGTATTTTACTAAATCACATGTGCACACACCCCCCTCTGCTCCTGAAATCGTAGGCAACACGCTCAGCCACGAAAATACTCCCTCACCATTACTGGAGGCTATGTTGAGCAAGTTCTTCTGATTAATCGTTCTTAAACTTGTTTCTAAATGCCAGGAAACACTAACTCTGCGACACGTAACAGCAGGAGTTATAAAACCCCCTTTCGGGCTGTGCTCTCTCCAGTTTGTCAGACGTGGCAGGAACTAAAATTTGCATCAAGCCCTCTTTGGAAAATGTCACTGTCAGAGTTTGACAGTGACAGCCTTTAAAAAAAAAAAATATCTCTTGCTATTTGATGTGATGCTTATGAGAAAAAGCAGCCATTTTAAAATCTACTGATAAAAATATGCAACTAGTCTCGAAAGTCGAAAGAGCCTGAAATCACTCAGAAACTATCCGGGGAATGCCGGAGCAGCTGCCCCATCTGCACCACCGCTGCTAAGGGCAGAGCTTTTGCAAACCCTAAAGGGAGGGGTTTTTCAACATTCTACTTTATCAGCTAAAGCAGAGGAAGAAGGGTGACGTTTTGAGTTGTCTCACACAAATCAGTGCCTTCGAGCAGTTACAGGCCATCATTTTCCTTGCGGAGCAATTGCGCATTCCTCAGTGCTAAGGAGAGCACGAGGAGATTCAGGGTTTCCTCTGGTGCAGCGAACTGAAGTTTGAGACACCCCTCCTGCAAAATGCGGAGATATTTAGCCAAAGTGATGCCCGGGGTGCTCGGCCGGTTAGAAATTAAGGATGTCCTCAGCTCTCAGTCCACATCCTCTGCAGAAATCTGCTCCCGTGTCCCTCCTCATCCTCTCCCCACCTCGCCCCCTGCGCAGCTCTGCCCTCACCGACGGCGCCGCGCTCAGTCGTGCATTACGTCTCCCTGCTCCGACTCAAAACCTCGTGTTAAGTTTGTATCTGGGGGGATTTGGGCCGGGCTTCCCCAGGGCAGGACCAGCACTGCCATAGCACTGCCGTCGCCGCTGCCGTGGGAGCCGGGCTTTTCCTGCGAGGGGGAAAACGAGTCCGCAAGCGGTGGGAGGCAGCAGGGGAGGTGGTGGTGAAATCCTGGGAAGTGATGGGGAACAAAAAAAAAAAAAAAAAAAAAAAAAAAAAAAAAGGGATGGGATTTGGGAAAAAGGACTGAGACTGATGGAGTGACTCTCGCAGCGCTATTTCGGTCCCGGGAGAGACATGGCTGCAGCACGTCCAGCAGCCGGGAAAGGGCAGGGCTCAATCCTTTCTGCTCAACGCGCATAGCACTCCTCTGCCCTTCTGGCTTTAAAAGCTGGCACTTGCTCCTTTTATTTTTGCCCTCGTATCCAGCTGCTCCGGTGCCAGCTCCCGCTGTTCCTACCCAGCCCGTACCCCTGTGGCGCAGGGCAGGGAAAGCCCCACGCCGGGTCCGCTCACCCTCCCCCTGGCCATGGCAGCTCCTTTAGAAACCTCAGCCTTTTGATTTTCTTCTTTTTTATTGTTTAGCCATCTGGATTTTACCTGCCACCCCCGCACACGCCCGAGAACCCCATTATATCCTGTATTCAGCCCGGCGTGTACCAACACGAATCCCACATTCCCAGCACATCGAGCTACTCGAGACGACGACGTTTCGCCACGAAGATACCCCACATCTGCAACAAACTGGGAAAATTAAATGAGCGTACACCACACGCCAACACTGCAGCGGCGCTGCAAACGGGTGCTTTGAAAGGAGAGGTCATCGTGCTGTTCCCCTCAGCGGCTAACGGGGATCGATGGCTAAAGCCACTCCTGTTTGTTTGACCGTACCGCGTGGCACCGAGCTCTGCAGCCTGACGTATAGACAAGGGAGCTGCTGAGAGAGCCTGGATTTACCTCCTCGCTGCCAAAACTTACTCATCGGAAGGTGCTGGAGCGTGTCCAGAGGAGGGCAGTGAAGCTGGTGAGGGGTCTGGAGAACAAGCTGAGGGAGCTGGGGTTGTTCAGCCTGGAGAAGGAGGCCGAGGGGAGACCTTCTCGCTCTCTGCAGCTACCTGACAGGAGGCTGTAGGGAGGTGGGGGTTGGTTTCTTCTCCCAGGGAACAGGAGACAGGACAAGAGGAAACGGCCTCAAGTTGCTCCAGGGGAGGTTTAGATTAGATATTAGGAAAAATTTTGACACTGAAAGGGTTATTAAGCGTTGGAACAGGCTGCCCAGGGAAGTGGTCGAGGCACCATCCCTGAAGGTATTTAAAGACGGGTAGACACAGTGCCTAGAGATATGGTTTAGTGATGGTTTTTGCCAGAGTTAGGTTGATGGTTGGACTCGATGATCTCAAAGGTCCCTTCCAACCCAGGCAATTCTGATTCTATGATTCTGTGATCTCTTAAAGCCCAACAAATGACCCTACGCTAAATTTGAGGCCAGAGAGAAGTGCAGGCTGAGCACATCCAGGGTTTTGCAGTTATTTTGCTTCTGTCGAAGCACGCCAGGGCATCCGTATGGATTACGCCAACTGCTCTCATCTTAAAAGATTTGGGATGTGGGAAATGCAAATGGCAGGAGGTAACACAAATCCCCGCGTTTCCAGCAAGCAGCGAGATGACCCCATTTGCATGCTGCTACTCAAAGTGAATTTTATTAATTTTAAAAGACTTTATCACACAGGGGTCTTTTATTCCTTTCTGCATGAATTTTGAAAGGAAGCAAAGAACGTGGAATGAGCTTCGCAGCTTGACATATATAAATACAAATTAGCAAGATTTCAAGCTCAGAGTTTGAACAAATGGACCTGATTTTTTAAACAGCAATTGAAATTGCTTAAGAGATGATGCTTTCTCCACTTTTTGGGGTCATGTCAGATCTCTACCATGGTTTCCTCCAAGTCACGTTGTACACCGCTATATTGCAATGCTGCTGCCAGACCCCCCTAAAGAGTTGCACCAGGGCTCCTACTCTTGGGGGTTCTCTCCCCAACACTCTCCCTGTGCAATGAGAAGGCAAGACGGGGGATTACAGATCACTGTAACCGTCTCCCTCTCTTACAGAGCCCCTCTTCCTCCAGAACTGGTATCACCAACAGCAAAATACTTGATTGGGTTCAATATTTTCATCTCACCTATATTTCACCCTCAAGCCAAAATCCCTGCAGGTTTCATCTCTACCATGAGGAAGCCTCACAGCTCATGTTTCACTTTGAAATTGGATGTTGAACCGCAAAACAAAATCTTATTGAGAAAAAAACAAAACAAACAAAAAGGAAACAAACCCAAAAAAACCCCAACAGAACCGGCCCTTACAATGCAAATTAATACTCACTACTAAAGGAAAACAGGAAAATAAACCAAAAAACCCATGACACAACTACATGCAGCCCGGCCAGGTCCTCCATCACGTACCCAGACACGAGGCGCCTTCCACCAGCATCTCCTCTCTCCTTGTGCCCAGCAGAGCCCCGCGACCTTCCCACCTCTCCTGCTCCAGCATCTCCCAGTGCCAGAGGAAACCACCCCTTTGCTGCCCGGAAGGACAAAACTGCTTCTTGCCTTCAGCCCTCCTAGGGGTCACCACCACCAGGTCCATCAAAACTGGCCTCTAATTAGAAAACTCTTCAGAGAGCAAGCGGAGGAAAAGTGCTCTACTACTTTCACAATGAACAGATCTTTATAATGCTTAAAAACCAACAAGTTACAGGATCAAGATACCGTCTTATATTTCCACGTGGCCTCACAAAAAGGAGCATCTCCAGAGCAGTTCCGAGCAAGTCCTAGTTTGCAAATTACACCATTTTGTTACATATTTTTCCATTGATTATCAGCTTGAAACCAGTCTTCAAAACCTTTATGTACAGCAAATCCAGATTACCATAAGAGAAAAAAAAATCATATATAAAGCAAAAAGTCATGCTGTTAAATTTAAAAAGAAAAGAATCTCATGAGTGACTTCAGAAATATGTGATGAATGACTTCCCCAGCTGTTTTGTCAACACTTCCATAGTAATTTGGCAAAAGCACAAAATCACCAAGTATATATTTTCATCAAATGGCTATTAGCGCTGTTGAAATCTCACAGACACGAAGACAGTAAGAGCAAGCTCCACGTTTTATATCGCATTGCCCGTGCTCAGGTTGTAAGCTCTCATCTTCTCAGGTTAATCATTTGAAAAATATTCTCCCTTCTACCCTGGGCCTTAAACATGACACACGGGCTTTCACATATAAAGTACAAAAAAGAAAGAGGTATCTGCCCCCTCCAGTTGTACCCCACAACACATCACTCATTCCTCATCCGTTCCTACATTACTAGGACTAGGGCAAGCAAATCCCGGCTCCCAAAGCCGGCACATACCCCTGATTTACAGAGCTCCATGGACAAAGACCACCATCTTTTAACTGACCCTGAAAATGACACGTGTAAATGACAGAGTAAAAGGAGGCCTCTTCTGACAGCTCAATGGGTTTTTATGAACCTTCACCACAAAACCCAACCCTATTTTTGACTCCTTCCTGACAACGAGAGCACTACGCCGTTAGTTGGTGTTCTGTTCAGAAATACTGACATCAGGAGTCTGAATTTGCAAGAAATAGCATTTCAAGCTGATGTTCAGTACTAATTGTGACTAAACACTGTATTTAATTAAGAACCTATACCTCCCAAGCTGTACCACTTTTTGTTGTTCAGCATCTCCGATCCATCAGGGAACTCTCAAAGTTGCCAAACAATCTTTTTTTCCCCCACTCATAGTCAAGCTTTTCAGCCTGTGCCTTAGAATCCACCACAGTTTAGGAATACAACAAGTAATTTTTCAAATCCAAGACCTATCAATACCTAAATGTTCATACACAGAAACGCGCACACACAAATACATACGTACGTATACACACAAACAGAAATTGCTCCGTGTACGCTGATCAAACTGACGTTCTGACCAAAATAAGCAATAAATGGAGAGCACAGAAATTAAAATTTTCTCAATTGAAAAACAACGAACACCAAACCAGAAACGTGATTACGACCCAAAAAACCCAATACTTACAGTTCTCTTTTGTGCCTGGCACCGGTATCATCAGTCACTTTACAAGCTCCATCTGCAGAGATCCAGTGGGAACAAGGAATGTTTTACCAGGAGAACCTGGTGAGTTTTGGAAACGGAAGGGAATGTGAACAGCGACACTGACACCTGCTTGGTGCACTCAACACGGCCACACATCTCCTGGGAAGGCCACCCAGAGCTGCCCATGCCTGGAATGATGCCTGTTCCCACCCTATGCTGCTGCAGCGGCACCATCCCACCTTCTCCTCTTCAAACACACCTCTGAGATCCACGGGATGAAGCACCAAGGACAACAACAACCGTTTCCAACCACAAATCTCTGAGGCCAAAGCGAAAAAGGGAGGGAACAGGATTTAACAGTTACCACAAAGGCAGAAAAATTGGAACACGCCACATTCCAGAAGGGAGCAAAGAGTACCCGAATGCCCACCGGCTCTCGGTGGAGAGGTGGATGCGCCCATGGAAGCGATGCGCCCACCGAAACTGCACAACAACACCTGGAGTTGCCATAATGAGCTTCTGCTCAAAATCACCTGGCGTTCGGACATACCCGCGTCTCCTGTAATTCTGTAATGGCAATGAAGGCGTTCAGTGGACTCGTTCTACCATGGCATAAATATTTGAAAAATCCTTAAAAACACTTCATCAAAGCTGCAGAGCTTCACACTGTTTAACTATAACGACCTATTTGCACTACTAGCAGCCCGAAGTGCAGGACCCAGCAAAGCTAATCCACCTCCTTCTTCAACACCAGCAAACTCAAAATCTTCTCAGAAACACCTGCCAAGAGTTTTACTAAGTTTGAAGATGTGAAACTTCATTTAGGCGACAGGCCTGCAGCCAGCACTGTGATATCGAAAGGAAACCTAGAACAGATGCGCAACAGGTAAGACTGACGTTCAACTATGTTTATTGTCAAGCAAGTCAGCGACTCTCACAAAAGTCCCAGACTTTGCACCTTTGAGAATATTTCATCCCTTTCCAATTAAAATTCCGACCTCGCCTGAACTCCCAATATTGGATACAGCCTGGCATCTCTGCAGAAACAATCTCCTTTTACAGGAATTTTTAAAAACACTCAATAAAAGAATTAACAACTGTTTTTCTGAAGAAAAAGTTGCTTACTCAAGACTGAGTAGTGGCCTGGGGACAAAATTACGGCAGACGACGCAGCCAGTTCACCTTCCAGGAGGTGGAATCTGTTAGCAGAAGCCGACAAAGCGTTGAACTTCTATTGAGAAGACAAATTGATAAATAAAACCACTCTGGTGTAACACTAACATACGGGACATTGATGACAGTTCAGCTAGGACCTCAGAGCGTCCATCTCTATCCCAATTTCCACTGAAAATGTGGTGGGTCTACATTTTAAGGGAAGATTAGCCAGAACTGTCACAAAAATAGGAAACTGGAGAGGCTTTGACCTCTGTTAGCAATATATCATCTAAACCCACATTATTATCACCGAAACCTACATTAAAGCTGCACTTCAAGTTGCTGGCTTGGCTCTGTGCCACTTACAGGTCCATACTCAACACCGGAGACACCGGTAATTTGGGGAATTTTACCGCCACACCCAGAAAACAGGACAATTAGCTGAATCTGGAGTCCCACGTGAAGGAAGGGTTGGCTTTTTGTTTCAGGAGAAGCTGGGGAGGCGAAAAACAAAATCCCCCCCTCTAACAGCTCTCGTAAAAGAAAAGGCTTTCCACAGTTGGAAACTATTCTGTCCAGGACGAGGAGCACACCCCCTGCGAGACAGCAGCCCGCAGACGGGCAGGCACTCCGCTTCCTGATTTATTCTACGAAAAGGGCTAGCAGGGATGCAGTCATCTCCTCCTAGAAACATCTCAGGAGCAAAGCGCACGCGTGATCTCAGAGCACGCGCTAGAGGAGAGGGAAGAGTGTAAACCACGTAAAAGTAATCAATTAATCTTTTTGTTCTTGATTTTGTTCATCAGGAAGAGCAGGGAGGCTTAAGCACCTGCGTCTTCTCAGAAAAATGTTTTATTTCCCTGGGTCGAGCTTCTTGTTTTAAGGAGTGATTACAAGAAGCATCTTCTCAATTATTCATTGCATTAGAAAGTACTTGAAAATTCCCCTTCTGTTCTATGACACTTTTCACGACAGAGTTGTATTTGTCAATAAAGATATTATTAATGGCTACAAAACTGCTATGGGAAGGATTCAGGACAAATTACTCAACTTTCTTTTAACCTTTCAAACAGGACTATCTTCCAATTCTTTCGGGCTAGTACTTTCGAGGTGGATCAAAAGTTAGTCAATACCAATGTTTCAGAAATACTTTAGTAATTACTTAGACAGCCTCCTTGCAACCGACACTGCAGCTTATACACCCTATAGCAGCAGCTGGCATCAATATAACAGCTCAAAAATACGAACAGGCATAGTAAAGGATGCATAATTTTCTTTTTACTTAACAGCGGTCAAAATGATCGTTTACTTTGCCATTTTCTACCTGGTTCTCTAGCGAAACTGCTGCGTTTCGCCTAAGAACACCTGGGGATGTCTCTTCCAGCGATGTAAGTGGGGACTTGAGCTGTACAAGAGAACAGAATGGCATTTCCTAACTCTGAAATAGGATCCGCTTTTGAGTTGGGATGCAACTCAAAGATTTTGAAGCTCCTTGGAAAATATGGATTAAAAAAAAAAGATATAATTCTTTTGCTTTGCCAAGTTACAGCTCCGATACATTTAAAAATAGCGAGTTTTGAAGTGGTTTTCTGCTAACGAAGAGTCAACGCGTACATGGTGTACACTGGCTATGCACTTTGCCAACTAGAGGAAGATTTCTGTGCCAGACTTCTTTTACGGCAGGAAAGGGCAGAGCAGTGGGGCACGTACGCTTGTTTGCTTTTCCCTTCACAAGATTCCTTGCCACCAGAGCTGCGTCTGTGCTGGTGAAGCCGCGCTGCTTTCGCTTCGTTTTTATTATTTGTACAGCAAGGAGACTGCACAAAAGCTATTTTGAGGGCTGAATATTTAGATCTCAAAACACGGTTAATGTGACCGTAGAAGAACTAAGGCTTGGTTCTGGGGTTCCAGCACGCTCCAAGACGGGTGCCTTCCGCAGAAAATTAGGAAGGACCTTAGAGATACCAGGACTTGGCCATACAAGAGCTTACGTTTTGGTTTCATTCCAAGCTATGTTTGATGGTTATATGACCCAAACGCTGCAGAGTTGTAATTCCAGGAATTTGCCTTTCCTCAGGCTTCTCTTAGAAATAAACTTGATTAACAAATGCAGCTCTGGGTATGCACAAAGCCCAAGTAAGCATCTACAGACAGTTTTTTCAGGCGCATAAACCCTGTAGGAGACGCTTCTCTGGCTGTTCCCTGTAGAAATATTTTTCTGACGTATTGCAGTCTTAGGCATTTAGCACACTACCAAAGACGATCCAATTAAGAAAAAGCCAGCTTTTTTCATCATAGTCACTCAAAATTCAAAACAAGCATACTGCTGTCCACGTAAGATTTAACACACGCTAAAAATAAAAACTTTACATCATTAAAACATTGCCCACGTTTAAGAAAATGAATAGTTCATTCTGCCAAATGAATCTTTGTCATAACATTACATTCATTAACAGGAGACTCCTAATCTTCATCTCAGGAGCTGAAATTAGGCTCTCTCAAGCTCTACAGTCTGTTGTGGGTGAGAAGACAGGAGATCTACAAGGGCTCACTGCAATGCAAATTCCAAACCAAACGCCCTGGGACAGTCATCACGGCCCTCGCCCTGGTTCCTCCTCGTCACTAAACACCCAATTTGTCCACTACAATAAAGCAACTACTTACCTTAATAGATCCAGAATGTCTTCTCCCACATGAAGTCCACTCTCGGCACCTACACATCCCAAACTGGATGCTTTAGGGCAACAGTCATCAGGCAACACCATGTGTGCCCTACGTGCACGGGGTGTCTCCTCTCTTCCCAGCCACCTGCGCCTCCTGCCAGGCCCCCGCACGCAGCCCCAACCATCCCCCAGACTCCTTCACCACAGAAGCACCCCCCAGTCTCAAAACCATGGGAAGAGAGCATGGCGTGGGCGTTAACGTTAACACAGGAGGAAAGGGAGGGAAGAGGCTAAGACGCAGACGATGAAGGAAGGCCTGAAGGAACACTACGCCCCGCGTGGCATCTCGATCTGTGCCCCTGGCTCACGGGTTTCCGCTACTTCTCTCTAGAGCCCGAACACTTACTTCTCACTAAAACATATTTTTCAGAAATCTAGTCTTCTAAGACACTGAAAGCTGGAGAAAATACTTCTCTTGGCAGGTTCTTCCAACAGTTAGTCACCCATGTGTTAAAAATGTATGTTTATCTTCCCATTTGAATTTGTCTAGCTTTATACAAATGTTTATACCCTTCTTCCAAACAAGGCGACCTTTAATATGCACGGTTTTATCTTAGTGGCGTACACATTTTTTTTAGAATCAAACTGGAATTTGGCACACCACCCTCAGGCTGCAGAAGCACCTCCCCTGCCTGGGCTGGCAGGGAAACCAGCCCCCGCAGCAGCAGGGAGCTGGGGCCGGCAGGGAAGGGGCAAATGCCCATCGCTTCTGTATTCACTGCAGTAACTCCTCATCAGGTTTTCCCAATGAGGAAGGCAAAGGCCAAATGAGGAAAATAGTCCTCGAAACTTATGTCAACAGCACAAAACAGGCCAAGTTGGTTTCCTGCTTCCTGCTTTCCTGCTTCCAGTAAGGAAACCCTTACTGGTTTCATGCCCTGCAAGTTACATTGAGAAGCAGCATCGCACCTATCAAGGATGTTAAGATTAGCCTTTCTTCTTGGGGCTAAAACATCCAAGCCCAGAAGAGATGGAAGAAGGACTAGGGGTATGTAATGGAAGAAGCATTTTGGTGGTTGTCCTAACTCAGCACGTGAACGCCGCCAGAGAAAAATCTTACACCTCTTTGCACTCATTCAGGAACTCAGTCAAAGACTGAGGGCAGAAGGTTCATGAAGAACATTACTCATGCTTGCAGGCAACGCCAGATGCGTCCACAACAGCTTAAAGTGAACTTCTAGCTCTCTACTGCTCTCCTGAACATCCAGTGCCCACTTCGTACGGATGAGCTGAATAACGCCCTTTCGTTATTGAAGTGCTGTACACTTGGTGATAAAGACCTGACCGTATTTCCCGTGAACACCCAGTAGTAAGAAATGGATACGTCAAGATTAGCAGACTAATTGTGGGAGGTGTCCGAGTGACTACTTAGCAGGGCAAGTCCAAATAAACCAAAGTAATAAAGTACCTTCTGATGCGAGGCAGTATTGTTACGAAAAGCCTGTCCAAAGTCCTCTGAAGACAAAAGGCTCAGACCTCCCACCCTGGCTAAGAGAGATGCAACTAAAGGCTGAGCCTTGGCCATGTGAGTTTTCTCCATTTTCCTCCAAAAATACTTCCATACAGAAGTCCAATGCAATTTTACAACATCCGTAGTCTAGCTCCCTTCGGCAGAAGAATGACAGAGACTGATACCACGCAACACGCCCCTTCACAGAGGCGAGACGCAGCACTCCGTTGCTGAGTAAAATACTGCAACAGAATGACCAGTTCGGATTTAGTTTCTGTACTGGGTTTTGTGCTGCTCGGAGCAAAAGGCAGCCACCACATGCCTAGGGAAAAAGTTTGCCAGATGCGGCTCTGGTGACAGTTATGCAAATGTGTGATAAATAAAGGAGTTAATCTTACCCTGTATATCAGTTACAAAGATTAACACAGACACGGCCTGTATTTCTGGAGAGAGACCGAAAGGCTGCTGGATCCGCCCAGCTTCTCTACCAGATGTGTCAAAGCCTCTGCGAGCTTACGATTTTTTTTTTCCAGGTACACTCCCCTCCTGGACCACACTTCAGTCAAGTTTGTGACTGCACCCGAGACAGAATAATCCTACTCCAGAGCTGCTGCTTTGAATCTTTAGCTGTTTTGGCAACAGCTTCAAGCAACTCCATTACAGACATCGTCAAAGTAATTCTCCCTTCTGGCCATCAGGAATGTGTGTTCCACAACTGGAGTTCTACGACCAGTCACCCAGGCTGGATTCCTCTCCCATACTAGGAACTCATTCAAATAAATTTACAAATAAGAAACAATGCGGGAGATTTCATAATTGATTTTTACCAGTCAATAAAAGGAGGAATTGAAGCCGCCTCAGCGTACCATGTCGTTTGTTATACCACATAAAAGCTAGCATCCTTACTGCAGTCTTTACAAACAAAGTGTTAATATTTAATCTCTCTCAGAATTAACATTCCGTTGTATGAAAGGATTCAGCTTTATTCCGACCTCTGGTAAACTGGCAGCTACGGGGGTGGGGCTTTTTCTATTTTTAGGAAGCTCATTCGAAGTTGGCTGCATTGAAAGGAATAGCTGAAAGAGAGGATAAGTTATAGAGCAAAGGAAAGTTTTAAGAGTTATTACCGTAAGCCTCTAAAAATCTATTTTCTTGATTGTCAATTTTAAGTCATGCTGAAAAATGATCTATTTTTAGTGATTTCAAAATGAACTCACTACGCTGCAAAAGCCAGCATTATTGAAAAAGCCAGAGAACTAAAGAGACAATTCCACTTAATAGCATCCTTTCAATAAAACTTTTTTACTTTCTAAATTAAATATACTTTAATCCTTGCCATTACACTTCAAAGCCGACATCATCTCAGGCAGGAATTCTTTAGCTTCATTTATTTGGAAGGTAATTAGCACTTAGGCCACCAGTGCAATTTACCTCGCCCCAAGACTTCATGGCTTTCGATTTGGGTACTATCTCATCCCAACTACTGCGCGTATTTTAGACACAGTAAGCATGAGAGGGGATATAGTACTCATGTGGGTTTTCAATTAACTTTCTACCAGCTGTTAGAAGCAAGATAACACCTAACCCAGCGCTAAGTCTGCCAGAACACAGTTTTCAGAGAAGTTTCAATGAGTTTGAATCAGCAGTCAGCTTGCATAGGTTCAGCGTTACAGCTCAGATGGTCACAGCATTTTAATTTTCTGGTGGTTTTTTTTTTTTTTTAATCTGACAGCAGCATCTAAAAAGTGAGGCTTACTATTCTGTGAAAGCAGGACCTACGTGGCAGAGTATAAACCAACCATCCACTGCTTGAACTTTTCAGTAGCGCCACTTCGCTCAACAACCAACTCAAGGCATTTTTTCCAAAACCAAAGCAGATCAGGCATTAAACCCACTATAAAGATGAATTCAAAAGGTACAGTTTGTAACACTAACAAAGTAGATTTGGTTCGTTCCAACACTATTGCAACATAAGGACCATTTCAGCATTTCGGGTGGAAGATAAATGGCTTTTTACTTAAGACAACCACTTGAAGACAAGCAATAACAACAAGAAAACCCAAACCGTCCATGTTGAGTACTTCATAAAACAAGCCCGTAGTCACAATTCAGTCCCAAAGTAAACAAGAGCAGAGGGAGCAGACAGTGCAAACAAACTGCTTTTTCTTAGGTTAAAAAAAGTAAAGTTTCAAAGTCCGGGTTAACGCTGAATGGCAGATTACTGATGTCTGCATCGCAACTGCCTCGGGAGAACACCATGACTTAAAAATAAGCCTAAATACCAAGACATCCAAAAACCACGACCAAAGAGACAGGTTTTCCAAAAGCGCTTTTGAAAAGCTTCACGAAAAACTTAACAAGAATTCTAATACTAAGTTGAAGTATTGCAGTAGCATCGAGTGCTTTTGAAAAGTTCTCCGACCATCAGCGTCGTTCAGCTGGAGCATTCATTTTGCAACGCAGCCCTCCCGGAGGTAAACACTATCCTGTTACAGTCACCGATTACACTAAGGCAAAGTAGGAAACAAGCTCACTTTTCAAACAGAAGCAAATTCAGGACTAGAATTCACATTCCCAAAAATAAAAAATAAAATCTAATTTTCTTTATCACCGGACCATCCCAGAGATGGTC
The DNA here is from genome assembly GCF_964199755.1 of Larus michahellis. Classification (NCBI taxonomy): domain Eukaryota; kingdom Metazoa; phylum Chordata; class Aves; order Charadriiformes; family Laridae; genus Larus; species Larus michahellis. Next base: position 10,755,237 of record NC_133897.1, on the reverse strand, counting down.
CGAAACACAAAAGCACAGCTAAATCCAAAAGACAAACTGAGAGCTCACGCCAATGCCCAGGAGGCAAGCAACCGGGACAGCTGGACACAGCCACCAACAGAGAGATAGAAAACCCTTGGGCTTCTGTAGAGATGATAGTGGGTGGTTTTTCTAAGTCTTTTCCAATCTTGTTTTCAGTATTCTAAGACTCTGTCCGTCAATTAATCGCAAGCTGATACAGTATACATCTCACAAATGCTACGTACGCTCGCCCTGCAGAGCGGCTTTGTCACTTACACCACAAACCACCACCTGCGATTCCCAACAGAGGAGGCATCGTAAGCACCGAGAACTACAACAGCTTCAGCAATTTTGCAGTGTGAAGCATTCTAAGGCAAAATCCCAAACTTCTTCAGCAAAGCCAAGTGACAGGGGTAGGTGCCATGCAATCTAAAGAGAAACTCGTGTTACAGTGTATTGCATTGAAATTACCGCCATGCACAAGAGACCAAAAAGAGCTCGCACCAAGAAAAAGCATTACAAAGTTATTGTGTTCTACCAATGAACTTTGAGGCAGAGCATGAAAGAGTAAGTGACTTTGCAGGTTCAAAAACTCCATCTTCGTTTTTCCAAACCACTGGAGGAAGCTAAATTTAAACTGGATGGTGTCCCTAAACATTCAAAATTAATCCCTCCTGTATGAAGAAATGGTACTTTTAACCAAACAGCACCTGTTTCTGAAAGCTACCTCAGGCCACTGCGCATGTTATGCCTAAAATTTGCTTGAATTAAGATTTTCTTTCTGTTATTTTTTGTGCAATTTTGGCCAAAACTGAAGCTTAAGGAAACTTGCTGCCTTTGACGATCCATTACTTCTAGTGAGTGGGTTTTGTACATACATGCATATTACTTATTAGTAAGGAATGACATGGAAGTTCTCAGAGCAGTCTAGTAAGTGTGTTTGAGAGAAAAGAAACTTATTTCAGCAGCACAATTAAGAATGTCTAAATATATAATACATAATAGGAAGAAACTAAATTGGATCTACAGTAAACATAGAATGAGCATTCATTTTGTGTAAAAATGAAGTTAGACGTAAGAATAAGGAACGGTGTTATTAAAAAAAATGTTCTACATATTGAAACAGGTGGAGACTATTAGGCTTAGTCAAGTGTAAGGAGGTGATGATTTTTTACATCTGGAACTGCCAGTCCAATTGTATACTTTGACCAAGTCCATGTATCCACCCAGTTCAACCACCAGCCTATTCAAATGCTGGGGTGTGGGTATCTGCTTACTACCGCAGAAATCTTTACTGAGGAATTCTGCCTTCTGCTGACTCATTTCTTCTTGTCCGTTTTTGCGTTTTGCCAGTTTCTCTTTCTACCAAGAAAGTGCAGCGCTGCCCTTTAATGCTGCATTTTCTCCAGCTCTGACAATAACCAGCTTCAGGGATCTGAAGACAGAAGAGAGACTACCCAAAACACTGGGTCTTCAGCAAATTTACAGTGTTAACAGATTTCATGATAGAACCCTGGAGGGAATGGTTTGTATATAATACTGTGAGAAGGACCGCACTTTTCTGGGTAAGACCATCTAAGGCAAGCATGTGGCTACAGATTTGCCACTAGCAGCTATCATAATTGTGTTCTTAACTCAAGCTAGGTAATTTAAACATTAAAGAAGATCACCTTCTATTTTAATCTCAGGTAAAGTTTGGCAGCTTAACATAAAACCTATGGGTATCCACAGGAAGGAATTCAAACTCAACTCCAGATTGTCCTAATTTTATTTGAGTTGGTTAACCAATTTTGAAGCACTTTTTACAGTTTACATAACTTAAAGGAGCACACTGTGTCCTATAAATATAAATTAACATTTTTAATAACTCAAAACATCACAACAAAGCCAGATTTTGAAATAAATTGTCTGTTTAGTTATCTGGATCAAGAAGTAACATACATGGGGAAGGCAAAAAACAGCATTGACAAGAAAACACTGTTTAGTTCTAAACTGAGTTTGTGCTTCTACACCAAAAACACAACACTGAAGTAACAAGAAATCTGCAAAGAACTTGAAAAGGTACATAACTTCTGCAGTCCCAAAACCTAGGTACATATTTATTGTACGTATTTGTTTCTTCTTCTACCTGTTATTTTGTTTGGTTCTATGAAATTAGCACTAACGGTAAAGGGACAAACGTAAGATACACTGACTTTGCTGCAAATATGAACTCTGTTGTAGCAGTTGGCTAGACTGTTGGTTTGGCTTAAGTTGACTTGGTTTTCCTGCATGATGAACAAGAGCGAAGCTTTTCGATGTATTTAATAATCAACGCATTTGTTAGTACAAAGCAGATGGTGTTCAGCAAGAAGGCATTAAGTGACTATTTGAAAACACCATGCTTTTTTTTTTTTTTTAAACCACGAAGCCACCCTGAAGAATTTGGTGAAGGCCAGATGTTCAAAGCTGGTGCACAGCTAAAAACTGCACATCCGTGATTTATGCATGGAATTACTCAGAGCCTGGCAGGTGTTAACACAGGCCAATACTTATTTGCATGCTTTCTCTGTGACATACAGAAATCAAGTCATCTGTCACTAAACTTCGAAAATCTGGTCTTAGCTACAAATTAACACTTTGCTTCACGCCATTAATTTAACAGAAGGCATTCGTCCAGCTTTAGATTTTTGGTTGATGAGTAAAAATAAGAGATTTTAACCCTAATAATTTTGTACAAATTTTCTCCAAAGCAGTTATGTTTGTTCTCAAAATAAGCAAAAAAATCTCATTGTTCAGAAAGCCTTTTTAATTATAAAGATTTTTCCTGTATATTTATGTTCACTACAGATTATTTTTTGAAGCAATCTCAGAACTTAGAGCTTTAGAAAATTTTTTTTATTTTTAAACAGAGGGAGTTACTTTAGGACTAGACAAAAAATAATAAAAAAAATTATATATTAGGGCAAAAGATGGAGTTAGAGAGTCAGCCTCTGAATGCTCCTTAAAAATAGGTGCTTCAGATACAGGTTTAGAAAAGAAATTAAATGTCATGTTTTCAGGAACACTGAAGAAAACATATGGAAAGAAAAAAGGCCCTCATCCTTAAGACTGAAGAAAAAGGTGGTAGGAGAAAAAAAAAAAAAAGCACTGTTAGCACTGTTTTCCCAAGTTGCCCAAATCACACACAGACACAAGAAGGTTACAAATGCCATTCATGAAAGAATGCACCACAAACATCAGCATTTATTCATTTTGAATATTTTTTTTTTTTAGCAAGTGACAAAAGACCCAGCTCACTGGCTTCACTTTTGTTTACCTTTTGCTTACATTACACATTGAAACATTTGTCAAAACTTACTAAGTTGTCTGCATTCATGCACAACTAGAAAACATCCTTAATTTATTTAAACCAGAAATGCATTACCAGAAATGTATTAACATTGTTCACTACTAAACATTTAAAAAAAAGTTGAAATTATTAAAAAGGTTATCCTGGAAATGTTAACTTCACAGCAGACTTAAAACTACTAATTGGCTCACATTTCAAACAGATTGGAAAAAGCAAGATTCATGCTAGTGTTAGTGTACATCTCGCCCTAGCACTACTGAAGGATCATGGTTCACCTTGATCATATATAATAAAAAGAAAAGTGCATACAGAAATTTACAACATTTTTAAGGACAAAAATGGTCCAATTCATGTGGTCCCAACAATAAACTCAAAAGTCTATGACAAATACGAGCTTCGGTGAGCTATTTATACTACTTAAGATTAAGTATGGATATACAGAAAGTTGAGTTCGTTTGAAATCTTCAAAAAATGTTCCTGTCAATCCTCAAATGGTGGCTGTTATAGCTTAAAATTTCTGTTAAATGCGTGCGTTGAATTACTTGTTATCCAAGCGTAGCAGCTGCTCCTTACCATTTATTGTTAGCGACCTTAACTGGCCATCTTCTTCGATTTCTACTCTCTCTTGTCCATTCTCAACAATTCTGTAGAACAAAAGACAGAGTTAGCAGTTTTAAAGCACTGGAAACAGTTTGAAAATATACACCAGACCTAGGCTTTTAGATAACAACCTGTAACAGAGTACTGCCTGCTTGATGCAACTGTAGTTGGCAAGCTTTCGTATTTAACAGCGTAGAAGCTGATATTGCTTATTTATAGCAGGAAAATTGCTTTCTGGAAGTTTGAGTCCTCCAGTTTGTGGAGTGCACAGTTAGAGCTGTCACCTCATGCACTGTCACAGCTGTACTGACGCTATGAGCTATTACCTAGAACTAAATGTCTTCTGACAGATCGGCTGTGCAATCTTGATGTTGTATTTAGCACCTATCCCATTTGTTAAATGCATAACGTTCTAGATCTAGATTTCATGATGTAAGGCATGCAAGACCGTCTTTAATGCACTTTTAATTTGATCAGAGCAATTAGTTTAGAGACCTACTGTATACCAAGTTTATGCCTAGCATATACATTGCAAAATCTAAGTATCCCTGACTGGAAGGGGAGATTATTAAAGAGCTCTATGGGTTTGGGGTTGGGTTTGGTTTTTTTTGGGTTTTTTTGGGTTTTTTTTCTTGTTTTAGAAATGGGAAGATAAGGAATATTTAAATTAATTTTAGAACAGTTAAAATTTAGGCATAAGTTTTAATTACCTGGGAATTCTCCCCTCATGATTCAAATAAGGAAATTACATGAATGAATATAAATTTTTCTGGAGATCAGACTTATTAAGGAGAATACACCCAAACTAAAACCAGAGGGAACGTCTTCTTGCCTGAAGTAAAATATTACTCGGAGATGATTTTCATCGGGTATGCTAGGATATGACTCTCCTTTAGACTTAGCTACCTCGTGGGCAGACATTCTAAAAGTAACAGGACGTCTCGGAGATAGTAAATGTGCCTTCCTAGATGTGGTTAACCATATTTCTTGCTTCTCCATCCGCTTTCCAAATATGATAACAAAAGATATGATAGCCACATACCTGACTTAGCCTACTTTTAATATTAAAACATAGTGCCTTATTTTCTTTTGCATAAATAATTTTTTTGGTCTCTCTCACCTCATACAATTCCCTCAAAAGTGGGCAGTTCTCAGATTTTTCTGGAACACACTCACAGAAAAGTGTCATGACCACACCAGCATGTGATGACAAAGGCTGCATTTAAGAGGTCAAGATGACAGGATCTCTCCAGTATACAGGACACAGAAGAACATTTGCACTTTGAAGTGTGGGACACAAGTTACCAAACAAAAAAATCGAGTCTCCCTTGCTTTTATGTAGATTTTTATGAAGTATTGAAATTACATTTAACTACTTGTTCAGTAACTTATTGATGGTGATGTTCCATGTAGATTACTCTATAGCTAACTAATATTTGGGTTCCCCAAATGCAGTAATTTCCCCATCACAAGCATGAAATGGTGAGAAGGTATGTTGTGTACAGTATTTGAAACTTTTTATACAAACATTTAACTTCTCTCAAATACTGCCTAGGAAAGCAAACTAGAGCAGATGTTAGGGAAGATCATTTCATGACTCATAACATTAAAAGCTTCATGATCAACAGAAAACAAGTGCACTTTTCTCCTCCAGAAGCTCAAGCCGACTTGGCAGACAGTACTCAAGGAGCATAGTAAAAGATGCATCACTACACAGGAGGTCCTGAAGGCCTGGAAGAGCTCCATTGACAGGTGCCTTCCAAACAGCAAACAACTTGCAACCCTCATTTTTCATCAGGGCAGTTCTGAAAGCATGTCTTACACATCTGAACCCTCCTCAACTATCAACAGTTTAGACAAAAAACACCATCTTCCCCACGTTCACATGCTGCAGCTTTATGTAAACTCAGCAATGCCAAGAAGAGTCAGAGAACCCAGTAACGCTTTTCAATTTTTTTTTAAGCATTCAGAGAAATCCAAGTAATGTGATGACTACAACATCAAAAGTAAAAATACATATACTTATCATTCTATTTATGTGCATACATATTGTATATTTATATGCGTGTATTTATAGCTATATATGTCTCTACATATAGTCTCATACAAATATATCACTTACCTCTTTGTAGTAATTTTTCTGCCGTTAACTATTTTAGTTGAGGTTGATACCGATTTGAAGTTACCCATCCCACTGCCACCAAATGACGTAGAGGAGAATGAAGTAAGGCCTCCATGTCCCAGCGAACCAAACGAAGTAAAACCTATTGGAAAAGAAGATACTTGATTAAAAATGTGGTTTTGCATGACTGCCAGATCCAAATTTATCATCTCTCAGACTACATCCTAGCTTCAGGATGCCCTGAGCTGGCTGCATCAACTCAGCATCAGTGACTCGATGGCAATAAACACCAGTGTGAGAATAAAAGATGGCTCCCATCAATTTCTCCCATATGGACTCATAATTCAGATTCCAAATGCATATCATTGTCCAAAAAAAATATTTGTCACCTCCTCCCATGAAGAAAAGGCGTTCATGCCTATTTGCTGAACTCAACCATTATATCATTCTTTCCACTCAAAGTAAAGCTAATAATTTTAATGAGTCTGATGTTTTGCTTTAATGTAGGTGTTGGGATGCCCTGAGTTAGCAGATAGAAAAGTTTTGTATCGCTAACAATCCAACTAATACCCAGAATCTTAACACTTGAAAGGATGCTGACTACCAGCAGCTCTCGGCAACCTCTGAGATACAGACACCAGCATTCAAATCCACTACCCCAGACAGAACCGATACTAAGTAGTACCATGGATTTTAGGCACACATTTTTCCAGGATATTTTCAGGACCTAAGTAAAAGCCATCAAACCCCCAACACCTAAAAGGAAACAGAATTAAAACAATTCTAAGGCTACAAAGAAACTGTAGCACCAAAATTAAGAACATAAAAAGTTCTACTTTTTAGAGTTCTGTTTACTTTTCATGAACTTTCAGGTAGACCAAATATTGTAACTATAGTTTTATTTACACTCAGACTTCACAGAGAACAGCTTAATTAAAAAAAAAAAAACAAACAACCAAACAAAACGAAAAAAAAACAACAAAAAAGCCAGCCTCAGAATTTCTTGAATGAAGTAGGCAACTTTTAAAAGAGTATTTATCTGCTTATTATATTGAGATCCTTTGTGAACCAAAACTGCATTCCTTGTTAAATGTTGTGATAGTTACCTGTGTCAAATGAAGAAAAACCACTTCCAAAAGCAGGGAATCCACCGAAGGCAGAGAAAAATGATCCACCGCCTCTGCTTCTGCTTCCCCTTGGAGCCCGCCTGCCCCCGAAGAAGTCCTCAAAAGGATCTTCTACAAAACAGAACACAACATTTAAAAGGCCAATATTACTGAGTGATTCTGTATTTAATCATTAGGGATTCCTCATTAGAAAAAGAAATTTCCTGTTACAGATAAGATTTTTCCTTTGAAATATTTGATGCTACTGAACTAAACTCTCCACCAAAAAGGCAATTCCTATGCTCCTTCTGGACTAAATTCTATCTCACTTTTGGACATAAAAATAATTATAAAAGTAGTTGATTTCCTTATTTTAGCTGTTTAGTATTAAAACTGATAAATCTAAAGTAAGTGTTCTTATATTTTTCAATATAATGGAAGTGGCAAGAGCTACAGAAATAGTGTTATTTCCACCACACGTTCATACAGCATAATATACTGGAGGTATGATAAAAAATTAGATCAGTATTTATTTGAAGCTATGTCAAGCCAGTTAGCGTATGACAGATTTAACACTCTTCAGATGCATAATCATGATCTCTACACACCCAGTCACCACCATGCAAATCCTTCAGCTGTTCTACAGAACTCCCTGTTGTCAGACTAAGGTTTTCCAAGGTGTACAATAAAGAGTAGCACTACAGACAAATTACTCCTAGAATTCGAGTTTAACAAATCTTATAAAATTGCACACAGGTACCTGAACTTTCTAACATATTTCTATTCAAGATTTATTGTGGATCACCACGATGAGAGCTCTAAAAGTAACTTCCAGATAGGTTATATCAATTATTGAAATATAAAAACAGCAGCCAGGGACTGATGACTCATAAAGTGTTCAAAGTGTTTATTTTAGCACTTTCCACATTAGGTACTTCATTCTAATGCACATTTAGGCAGCAAAGTATGGAGGTTTACACGCAGTGTCCCAAAGGGGCCCCCCACCAAGCAGTGGCAGGCGGGGAGAAATAGAGAAAGGGGGTCATGGATAAAATGCTATTTCAAATTCAAGTACAACTGTAATGTCATTCAGAAGGGCTGCTGCTCCATCCACATCAGGAAAACAATAGCTTCTTTCAAAAATAAAAAAAGCACCTATACAAGCTATCCTTATTTATTTTACCACATTTTCCTAAGAAATAGTTATTACTAGAATTGTCTGAGAAATGCTTTTTACTAGTGCTGTTAAAATGAAGAGCAACATTTAAAATTGCAATCAAATAACAGATACTCAATAAACATAACACTTGCATTAAAATCAGAAAGGTTTGTAACTTCAACTACGCTCTCCATCAATCACAACTCTCACAGTACAAGTGTTGTAAAAGTTGACAAAATGACAAGTGGGGACTCAATGCTAAAAGATAACAGTTTGAAACACTGCTCAGAATAAGCTTTTACTGAAAAATGTAGATACTGGCAATAGGAGCAACAGAAGTATGAAAGCAGGGAAAGACTCTTATAACTGCATGACTGTTCAGAACTACAAATGGACAAACTGAAGGTCAGAAATGCAGTATTTATTGCACTTCTGGCACCCCCACAAAAATCCAAGCTGATTTATGATAAATCACCCAGTTAATGCAATAGCGACAATACTAAAGCAATCGGCAAGATAACAGAAATACATTAGTTACCATCTGGTTTATGTGCAGTTACTTAACAAAAGTGAAACGTCACAATGTATTTATGTGGAACAAAGGCAGCCGCTGAGGTTCAGACATATACTCTCATCAGCAAAGACATAAAATGCCAAGAACAACAAAAAATAACCCTATCTTTCCCCTAGCTTCCACAGTTTTTGAATAAAATAAGGCACGACCTAACTTTTTACCTTACATACACTAGACAAGCAAGTGATTTTTTATTTTCCCTACTTCAGGCATTTTTTTGTTTTGTGCTTTTTCTTCAATGTAGAACAAGTTTTCTTCAGTACAAAGATGACCTGTTATTATCTTAAAACAATGGAAATTAAACCAATACTTGGGCATGGAAATATGGGAACCTACCACCAAAATGACTATTTCCAAAACAAGCACTACGCCCATTTAAAAAAAGGCAGCTTTTTTCAGACTAGCGTATCGGCTAGCAAGTAAAACCGCTGCAGTTAATTGTTTTGTAGTCCAATTTATTCTCGCTACAGTGACTCACAAGTTAGTTATGAAGGTCATTCACTCACGTGTACAAGTGATCTATATTATATTACTCCCACTGTTAACCTTTCTATTTATAGTCCAATTTTTCTTGTTACCTGGAGTTCAAATAAAAACAAAACAACCTACTATGTAAGCTTTTGAGTTTTTCATCCTCCACAGTATATACATCAGTATATCTGCAAGTGAATCTCTCCTCCTCGGCACAGCAGCAGCAGAAACACAATGGGTTTTAAGGGAGGATCACAGTGTCTCCCAGAGATCCCTGCTATCAACCCAGCTTCTATATGGATTATTCCCTACTCCTAGCCACAAAAACCTAACCCAGACTTGGACCTGCCTTATTAGCCTTTGGCAACCCTACACACCAAAGAAAGAGGTCAGCACTCCACATTAGCAAGTGTTCTAGCCGCAGGTGATTTCTGTTAGCAGCCCTGCTAATAATCCTCCAGTCCTCTTCCAGTAATTCCCTCCAGTAAATGAAATACTCAAACCAGTCTTCTGCAGTGGACTGCAGGATGCTCAGCAAGATGGATTATGCAGAGACAGGAAAATGGGTAGGACTTTCGTTAGGGAATATTTCTTATTATCCTGACAGCCATCCAGGTACAGCATGCTTAAAACAAATAATGCCAAAACCATTGAGGAGACAAGGCAGCAGGAGACTTCTGCATTATCATTTGTTGTATCCACCACCAAACACACATTAATATAGCAACCTCACAACTACTCAGACACTGTTTATGCTTTTAGTCCCTAAATCAGGATGATTAATAGTACCACTCAGCAAAATAATAACATTTTAGCTTGGTAGGTCTATTTCTGTAATTTAGCAGAACCTTTCCATGCACAATAACCTTTCCACATAGATAGCTTTTTCCGAACAGTTCAAATGCAGTGAATATCACGATGTCAGAGTGTTGAAGTTTTTTAATGATTCCTCTTATGACAGTCATTTTAGCGCAACTTACAATCCATGTAATTTTCTTATTGAATGTTAGAAGCATATCAGATCAACAAAACTAGGCACCAAAAAAAACCCCCACAAGCAAAGGCCTTTCTAAAAAGGGAAAAATACTATGCAAGTACTATATAACTTTAAAGCTTCAGAAAACCAAAATGCTAGACCAGTGTTACCTCAGAGTATCAGTATTTATCTCCTGTTCAGAGATAAATCCACAATTTATTCTAATCCGGGTATTATCAGAAGCTTATGGGAGGACAGAGTATCAGATTCAGTTTCAACAGAAATGTCCGTGCACGCTTCTGACACAAAACTTGTGGTGCTGTCAGAACAGCAAAGATCAAGAGAGAACTAAAGGTGAGAAACTTCAAGGAAGCCAGTGAGACAGACTTCTAGTCTATCCACAACAGAAGATGACGTGAAGCTTTTGGGGGAAAAAGCAAATGCTTAAGCAAAGAACTCCCAGTAACCTGTTACCAAAAAAGAGATGCAATGAAGGACTTCAGGACTCTTGCTGTTACTAGGTAGGAAGCCTGCAGTTACAGAAGCCAAAAAGTTTATGTGAAGGTAGGAACACAAAGTGTCCAGCAACACAAGACAACGTATACTAACAAACCCACCAGAAAATGACATTAGAGGTAATTTTTCCAAAAAAATTTATTTAGAAAAATCTTTGCTAATTCAAATGCAACAACTGTCTACTTCCTCTGGGTAAAGCATCTCACTGCGAACCATGGAATCCTACCTTGTTTTTCTGTAGTCACAAGGAAAGAATTTAACTTCAAAAGTCAGATAACAACAACTATACTGCATATCTCTTTGCAGCTCAAAATGAGGTAGGTCATGATCCCTGCCCCCCTCAGGAGTCCTCAGCTCCAATACAGAAACAGGATTTTCTCACTTTCAGCAACATAATCCAATTGCAGAATACTACTCAAAAGATGCGATCACTCTTCTTTCCTGCCTTGTGATCATGGAACCGAATAGTAGCAGGTTGCATTAATTCACTGACCCGAAGAAAACACTGAGTGTTTGTGTTGTTAGCTTTCTGTTGCATCCATGAGCTAATCTGACTCAATAGCGGCAAGACTGGTGTATCTGAAAGAAAGTGGGCAGGGAACCACTATACAATAGGGGAAGGGAGGAAAGGTCGCAAAAATCAGAATATCTACATTTGACACAGTCCAAAATTCAGTTAAACGTCATGAAATTCATGAAAACAATCTAAGCCACTAGCTGAAATCATCACAATACACTATAGAGCTAAAGTGCCACATTTCCTATGGCTGCCACTTCTACCAGGACACCTGTACCCTGGCAGATGTTTGGGGAACCAGGTCAGGAACTGATCAGCTGAAAAGGGCATCTCAATATGAAAGAAGTCCATCCACATCAATTCTTTACTGGGGTCCCCAGTGTGACCATAAAAGCAACTGTGCTGGTTACAAGGAAGCCTGGAAGAAGCAGAGCCCAAGGGTCAAAAGCAGCACAGGCAGATGCTTTCAGCCGTCATAGTAGGACGCTATCCCTGATACAAAGTGTGCATGCTCCAGTGCAGTGCCATCATTCACCTCCAAAAAAAAAAAAAAAAAACCAAGAGTTGAGATAAACTGTGCACTGTCAGCAAATGTTCTCACGTGCACGCGCTGCTGCAGACACAGATGTCGATAATCTTATAGGGACAGTATGCAAAGGAATATTACCCTGCAAAAACAGGATCACTGCTCAGTCACCACTTGCTGGACTACTTCCCCAACCAGTCAACTTTCCTTCCTTTATTCTTTGCAGTCACAGCCACGCTATTGCCTCTGCCAAAATGTGACACGTAAGAAAAGCTGAACGCCCGTATTGCAGATGCAAGAGGATGACACAGTAGCTGCAATGTACCGAGCAGAATAATGCTGAAAGGCTGCTCAGCCCCTGCTAAGGAAGCACTCAAACTCAACAGCACGGAGTATTAGAGTCTGCAGCGTTTCAGTAAGCAAAGGCAGTACAGGCTGCCTGCCTGCCACCATTTCGTTATATCAAAAGCATACTGTAAGTGACTTTATAGATCATGCCAGAAGAGGGTCTGAAATGCACGTCTGACAAATGTGTTTATGCATATACATATACGATGCATACAATAAAATTTAATTCTTGGAGTAGGTGTTTCTATCTTGTCTTCTATTTGGAAAAAGTTTCAAAGATGCAGATTTGCATCTTTGCAGTAAATACACACAGGACCTCTCGTGTGTACCCCCGGCACAATAAAGCATATCATCAGAACTGGACAGGACACAAACCTATAAGCACTTTGCATGGAAATATTTTCTTCCTTAACTATAAAATGAGCATACTGTTGATGCCACTTACTCAGAAGAGACACTAAGATGATGTTGAAAGCACTGTTGATTCATCTGACTACAATGTTTCATCATGGTCTTTTATAATTGCTCCCTTCCAGAAATTAGAACTCAAACATCTGTTTCCCCAACATATTTAAGGAAGCTTACCAGTAGACGCATTTTAAAGTCTTTCTGATGATATATATAAGAAATTCTGGGATTACTAATTTCTTAGAAAAAGGAGACTTAAAACTTTACCTTTGAATGCCATCTATACCATAATTACATAGATGCTACAGTATAGTAACTCCAATTCTAAACAGCATTTCATATTTCATAGAATAGTTTGGGTTGGAAGGGACCTTTAAAGGTCATCTAGTCCAACCCCCCTGAAATAAGCAGGGACGTCTTCAACTAGATCAGGTTGCTCAGAGCCCCATCCAACCTGACCTTGAATGTTTCCAGGGATGGGGCATCTACCACCCCTCTGGGCAACCAGGGCTGGTGTCTCAACACCCTCAGCATAAAAAATTTCTTCTTCTTCTCCTTAGCATGAATCTTCCATTTTTTAGTTTAAAGCCATTACCCCTTGTCCTTTCGCAACAGGACCTGCTAAAAAACGTTTGTCTTCATCTTTCTTATAAGCCCCCTCTAAGTATTGAAAGACCACAACAAGGTCTCCCCGGAGCCTTCTCTTCTCCAGGCTGAAGAACCCCAACTCTCTCAGCCTGTCTTCACAGGAGCGGTGTTACATCGCTCTGATCATTTTTGTGGCTCTCCTCTGGACGCGCTCCAACAGACTCATGTCTTTCCTGTGCTGCAGGGAGTACTCCAGGTGGGGTCTCACCAGAGTAGAGGGGCAGAATCACCTCCCTCAACCTGCTGGCCGCGCTTCTTTTGATACAGCCCAGACAACAGTTGACTTTCTGGGCTACAAGTGCACATTGGTCGGCTCATGTCCAGCTTTTCATTACCCCCTTCTCTGCAAGGCTGCTCTCAACCCCTTCATCCCCCAGCCTGTAATGACCCACATACAGGACCTTGTGCTTGGCCTTGTTGAACTTCATGAACCTCACAGTTACCAAACTGCTGCCCAAATGTTCAGGCACACCTTGAAAATGGAGGAATCTTCCACTACCATTGTATGACCCACTCCCCTTGTCCTATGTGCAGCATTTGTCCTCTGAACAATTTAACCAGATAGCCATCCAAGAAAGGAAAAAAAAAAATCCAACAAATTTTCTTGAGGACTAACAACTTGATCTGGCTTGAAGTGCCCAAGACAAACTTCCTCTTTGGCCAATGTGCTATCAAACAGCTTCTCAATGCATCTAATGGGATATTAGTCAAAGATTAAAGTTTTAAGACGGACATGAGAATTTGGACCAAGGCCTCCTCTCTTTCAGCAGCAGAAACTATATATTTGATAATACTATCTGGATACCGAGACAATTACTGCGTTTCAAAGACTTTCTTTGAACCTATCAAAGTTATTTCTGAAAAAATCATGGTAGTGAGATTCGGACCACTCAGTGGATAATTATGATCCAAGACTGGTGCTCACAAAATACAACTGTGCACATTCATACCAAAGCAATGAATGCACATTCAAATCCCCGAGCACTTCATAAATACCAAAAGCTGCAAATTAATGTCAACAAAAAGATTAATTAGAAAGAGGACAATGTTATGCAAGACAGCTGTAATTGAAAGCCTCTTCCATTTTCAATTTTAAGAACCCATTTGACTAACAAATACATTTTTCATTAGAACACCTAAACATTGTAATTATCAGAAATGGGATTACATGTGCATTAAAACCATGATCTGACTCTTATGCAAAATTTTGCACCAACAAGACAACTTTCTGTTCTTGAGACAAAAAGGTCGATGAAGCTATTCCATTCCTAAACAACGTCCTAAAACACAGATCATGTATAATACAGTTTGCAATGATTACTGCACATAGATTTTCCTCTTTCCTGTCAGATGAAGACTCTTTAGCCTGGATGCTTAAAGTAAGTCACTATACTTTTCAAGAACCTTCATGCCTCATTTTATGTAATCAACATTACAGTAGTCAATCTGCTGAAATTCTGTTGTTTGATGGAACCAAACTACATCCCGTATAACTAGCCAGCTCACATTCTCTGTGACAAATATTTATATCTAAGTTGTCATATAAAGATGTTAAGTTTAACTTTACCTTTGTTTCCTGTTTCCAACAGTATAGTACCACATTAACCAGATAACCAGAATTCTCAAGGGAAACTCCACAGAACATATAAGTCTTTACCCGCATCACCTGGTATTAAATTTAGATAAAAATACATCCTGAATTCTACTTCACAAACTAAGAAAAATATCTAAGACATTTATTAAATACCATCTCAGAAGGTACATTGAGAATACTGAAGTGTTTAGGAACTGTCGAGATTATCATCTATGTGGAAGGAGACTATGCAAACAGACTTCTCTTGGACAACAAAGTCTAGAGAGGGCATCCACCTGGAGCAACTTATCACATCACATTATTAATACATTCTCCCACCGAGAAAAACATGGTTCTGTGTGCGATTCCTTTGACTAGACACACAGGCATCTGAACTCTTTGAAATGCTCTGAAACATCCTGTCTAGTTTCTAGCTACTGCTGTTGGAGGATACTGGTCTGCTGTAGGTCCTGAGTTGTATCTTCCAGCCCATAGACAAATTACTCAAGCATCTCGGAAACCTTAAAACACCTAAAACGTCACCAGGTGTGTATCTGAAGCTCAATGTATATGAAAGATGACTTAACTACTTAAGGAGTTGTTTGAACTACTAAATTGCCTGTTAGGTAATGTTATGTTCTTGTGATATCCACTCCATCTTTCAATTAATTCCTCACCAATAATCCCTTCCAACACATAAACCGATCTTGAAGGGTGAATCTGAAAAGCCTCTAAACCAAAACTAGAGTCAATTCTTTAACAGCCCTGAATCACAGTCGAACATTTTTGCCTACACCAAAACACATCACTTTCTGTCCCTCACAATGCTTGAAGCAGCGGTGTTTAAATTAATGAATACACCTCCATTACCAGTGGTAATACTGGGATCCATCTGTCACTATGAACTGTTAATATACGGGAGAAGAACGTCCTTGAAAAGTTTACAAATAAAATACAAACAGAACGCTAGATGGAATACAAATAAACCAAATCAAGGCAAGCAGCATATAGAAAGTGAGTAGGATATAGCGTAAGTATGAAACGAACTTACTGAAATGAGAAATCAATCCCTACATTAACAGTAAACAGTTCTAACGTCAAAAGACAGTCAAAGAATAGAAGAGGTATACGGTGTGGAGTGCTGAATACTAGTTAACCAGACTGATATTCCATGGCAGTACTTTGCAATACAAAGAGTAGTACTGCATAGG
The DNA here is from genome assembly GCF_964199755.1 of Larus michahellis. Lineage (NCBI taxonomy): Eukaryota > Metazoa > Chordata > Aves > Charadriiformes > Laridae > Larus > Larus michahellis. Next base: position 10,739,151 of record NC_133897.1, on the reverse strand, counting down.
AAGCACCACCTTTTCTTCCCGTTATAAGGATTACCGTCCATCTATATTGCAAAGAGACTGCAAACTGTAACTGGAACAGCTCACTAGGAAAAAGCAGATTCTGCTCTAACAAGGTGTCTCTGAAAGGAAGCCCATGTCTCAAAAGTTAAGAGACTTAACCTTCTGTCATATTATCAGATCAACGTTTAAAAAGTTCTAGCCTTCATGCACCTTTATTTTCACATAGAATTTGCCTGTAAATCGGTGAAGAGAAATTGTGAGTGGCTGAGCTAATTCTGGTGCAATACACAGCAAATAACACTAACTTTGCTCCATTTGGAAGCATTCAAAGCTGTCTTCAACAGTATTATAACTTTTCATTTGAAAAGTCTGAAAAGACTCATCAGTTAAAAACCACTGCAGAAGTCTTCATACATTCTCCTCTTTTCTACAGATGAATAAAGATGACAATGTTTATAAAGAAAACTTTCTCTAACTTCAGTAGCAGTGCAACACAGCTCGTTGGAGTTTCACAGACTCAATTCATGGCACAATTTTAGAAATTCTTCACTTCCATAAATTTACAGGGATTATGCATCTGAATGCTGCTCTCTACATATTCAATAGCAATCAGAATAGAGAGTCCCACCTGCATTCTGTGGGCTTCACTACAGGTTATTTCAAACTGTATAAAAGGTGCAAACATTTCAAAGTATTAATTCGATTTCATCTTTGATTCCACTAGTATACATTTTTAGAAAGCATGACCTCAGTCCTTACAAAACCAATTATAACCTGAGTAGCTCCTTAAAAAGCCACTAATTCCACAGAAAAGTCATCAACGAGTTGAAAAGTCCTCATTTTTACAATATAAATTCCCTTATTCTTCAGGACAGAAGCTGTTCCACCAGTGTATCAACAAAGCAAACTATACAAGAGCTGTAGTTCACCAATACGAATATTCGTGTTATACATACAGTTCTACTGCTCAGTTTTGGCATTATTAAATGCACTACATTCAATTGAAAGCACTCATATCTGCATGTTGTACCACTTTAAACTTTCATGTAAATATTGCAGAGATTGTTGCAAACACTTTTAATAGAAAGCTGCAGAAAAACCATTTTGAGTTACACCTTCCCATATTAGAGAAAAAGCCAAAAAAAAAGGAAAAAAAAAATAAGAGATGCTCACTTTGAGGCCTTCTGACTAGAAAAATTAGAAGAGCTTTTACTCAGAATCCAAAGCTCAGCGTAGGTTTTAGGACTCTGGTCCCTAACACTGCAACTATCACATAAAGCGGAGGCAGCTTTGAAACCATTAGTTCTCATCACCTGGAGCATACATAACACTGCTGACAGTGCCAGAACCTTACTCTGCAAGAAGTGGAGCCTGTGCCACATTACTCATACCTTAAAGCTGACAGTGACTGATACATGAAGCAGATAACCTACTTTTGAATAAAGAAATAAATTGGGGTATTAATCGGGGGAAATGTTTTTGGAAGCATGCCTCGATGTCACCAGTGCAGATGTACATTTTTAAGTCCTCTGTTTCCACAGGGCAAGACGCATCACTATTCCTCTACAGGAGAGGCTGAAGTAGCTCCAATATCCCAGGAAACCTTTGGCAGTTAGCGGTACCTCCACTTGATAAGCTAGATAGCTCTATGTACTACATTGTACAGCCTTCTCTCTAGGGAATCCAAAAGGTAGGTTCTTTTTAAGCCCATGACTTAGTCACGAACACTGATATTTTTAGGCAGCAAGTTAAATCTTTTGCTGGTAATGAAGTAAATACAATCAAAATCAAGCGCAACCTATGCCAGTCTCCCAGAAGCTAGAACATGCCTTACCAATACAATTTACTCTAGTTAATGATACTTGATTGAGAACCACCTATTTTAAGTATCTTAGATTCAAAAATAAACAAAAGAGCTAAAACACCCCCTCCCAGCTCCTCCTCACTAACTTCCTACTCAACATCTTGCTCAAATTTTTCTAGGTTTTCTACCACTCAATCACAGAATGGTTGAGGCTGGCAGGGACCTCTGGAGGTCATCTGGTCCAATCTCCAGCTCAAGAAGGGCCATCCTGGTTGCCCAGGACCATGTCCAGGTGGCTTTTGAGTATCTTCAAATGTGGAGACCACAGTATCTCTGGGCAATCTGCTCCAATGCTCAGTCACCCACAGGGCAGAAAAGTGTTACGTTAAGTTCAGGCAAAAACCCCTGTGCTTCCATGTGTGCCCACTGCCTCTTTTCCTGCCACTGGGCACCACTGACATCAGCCTTGCTCCATCTTCTTTAAACCCTTCCTACACCTTTTACACCCAATATTTATATATATTGATGAGATCCCACTCTGAGCTTTCTCCATACTGAACAACTCCAGCACTCTCAGCCTTTTCCTCATGTGAAAGACGCTCCAGCCCCTTATTTGTCTTAGTGGTCCTTCACTGGATTCTATCCAGTAGCTCTGTCTCTTGGACTGGGGAGACCAGAACTGGACACAGTACTCCAGATGTGGCCTAACCAGTCCTGAGATCACTTATCTCATCTAAACTGAAATCCTCATCTACTATTCCTTAAGATTCTGCTGCTGGTGGTGGAACACTGAAGAAGTAGCATCTTCCTAGTTCAGCCCCTGTTTCATCCATCAGTATTTGCTAGACGCTTCCTCCAATTTGCCCTTTACTACTTCTGCTGATTTCTCACTGGATCTAATTGCTCAAGTTCTGCTGTTTATCCTCAACCACATTCTTCCCCTAGCTACTCATCTAATTCACCAACTAACCTTCTACTGAATTCAATCTCTAGCCCTTTAACCCCTTTCTAATCCTTCATTAGTCATCAAACAACTGATGATCTCTGAATAGCAAACTAAAGAAAGATACAAATAACATCTGAGCTGGATTAGGCCCTTAATGCTGCCAGCAAAGATAAAAAATTACCTTTAAAAATGTTAAAATATCTATATACATTATTATAGAGATTAATCAATATCAAGGCACTAAGAGAGATGCTTCTTCCAGTTTTCAATACGGGACCTTTTACTTTCTATAAGTAAACACTGAACACAGGGTCTGTTCTGCTTTACAGGTCAGCATTTTATGCAGTAGAACATACACATAAAGATCGAGTAAGAACTCCAGCACCTCTGAAAAGGCCTTCAATATACTAGAGCAAGCAACATCACAAGCCAAAAGACCATCAACACTATGATAAAAAGATTACTTTGACAAATGTATCACTTATTGCTTCCTTTAACTAAATGAAGCATCCGGGCTTCAAGAATTATTGATGTTATCTGAGCCTTTAGGGGCTTTAATCCCCACGCAAACATGTGACATGAATTTGGGAAAGTGTCTAGATTATATATGCAGCTGTTCTTGTTTTGATACAAGAAAATCATTCCTGCTATGAAACAAGTTCACACCGAGAGGCATGTTGTAACAGTTACTGTTAACCTGTCCAGTTCAGAAGTTCTCGAAGCTACATTAAATATTTACAAATCAATAGAGAGCAAATTCAACAGACTAAATTCTCCTGGTCAAATTCTTGAGAGATAATTCCAGTGTATACTATTTCTGTTAAATGTTAGTTCCTTCTAACCTACAGAGACATAGAAGCCACAGTTTTATGGTTTTTTAAACCAGGCCCTCCGACAAAATATGAACTGTCAAGCTACACCTGTTTTGTACTATCAATTCGACCAAGAAGGAAGAGGTAGGAAACAAAACATTTCTAAAATAATACAAAAATACTAATTGTTTACCTCCAATTTTCACAGCTATTTCTAATAAAGCTGCATTAGCTATGTTTGTTTTGTAAGAGTATAGTTTTAGCCACACTTTAGATACATGTAACACTAACGCATTACTTACCGAAGAAGTCAAACGAAAAGGGGTCCCTTCCACCAAAAAACTCCCTAAAGACATCATCTGGGTTACGGAATGTAAATCCAAATTCAAATGGATTATCGTGATGATTTCCACCTACAAAGAGAAGTTAAAATTCAATTACCCTCACACATTCTCACTACCAAGAAAGTTCAGGTATATAGTATTTGAATCATTTAAAAATAAACATATCTATAAATGTCTCTTTCCCTTTCAGATATCACTCAAGTTAAGTACACACAATATTTTTTATAATTAATTCTCTTTTCTCTGTTTCCAGATATCAGTAATAGCTCTTACAACTAGAAAAAATTGTAAAAACAATTATAATTTCAATTTTCAGAAGATTACATTTTAGGTCTTAGTATAGGCATTTACAGATTCCTGCCTTAAAAAGAAAGCTGCAGAAAACAGCTTTCCACCAGAATAGAGAGAGCAAAGAATTGATAGTTGTCGACATACCTCCGCCTCCATTTATTAAGCCTTCTTTTCCATATCTGTCATAGATGTCACGTTTTTTAGCTACAAGGAGAAATTGTACATCATGTCAGTAAATAGGCACATTGAATTTTGAGAAAACTAAGAAGACTTAACTGGTAGTCTCAGGTATACATTTTCTCAAGGCTAGTTTATTTAAGAAAGTTCTGGCATGTAACTGGTGAACGTTTTTTTTTGAGGATGGACAAAGCAGTTTAGGTTCAGAAAAAACAGGTGCTAAACTTTAGACTTATTACCATTTAGTTGTAGAAGCTCAGGTCCTGCTGTATCAGAAAAAAATTCTGGTATAAGGACAAACTTCACAAGGAAATTTGCCTTTAAAAAGAATACTACAATCTTTACCTGTACATAGGCACCATAACAAGCTTTAGGTTGTAAAGGACCTCTGGAATTCAACCTTCTCCTTCAAACAAGTCTAATCTCAAAGTTGGTCAAACCTTGCCTGGTTAAAGCCCTGATATCTCATCAATCTCCAAGAAAAGAATATTCCACAGTCTCCCTGGACAACAGTCCCAGTGCTCAAGCATTCTCATTGTAAGCATTTTCTTCCCTCTATCCAACCAGAATTTCTCTTGTTGCAAACCTTGACCATTGCCTCTTTTCCTTTTATTGCACAAGACCAAGCACATCATGACAGTTATGAGAAAGGAAGGACAGAGTCTGCATAAGTGACTGCAGAACCCCTCAAATTAATTATAATCACTTCTAGTTTAATAGATGGGAATGAAGTGATATTAAAAAAATGCCATTGAAGGATTTTGCTCAAACTGCAAACTCAAGCTCTCTATTATTTTAGAAGACATGGAATGGCTTGCTCTTAATTTCACTGCAGACCAGCCTTCCAGTACCCATGAAAAAGGAGAGAAAAATTAATTCTGCAATACTACTTAAGATCAGACTGCACTGTTGGTACTGGAAGGGGACCTGAAGAGCTTAAAGAGGCAGACAGTCAGCTTATTTTGCATGCACTGCTGTGGAAGCATCAGCCAAAAACCAGTCAGGGCATCTGATTTTAGACTCTTAACACGCTATTCCCACTGGAATCTCTTCAGTGAAAGATGTTTTTGAAATTTAAATAGCATCACTGAAAGAACGTGCAGTTACCTCAAACAGCTGCTGAAAAGTAAAACACTTCCGACTAACGGGAATTAAAATTTTATATACTGATCATCATCTACAAATAACGGAAACCTGCAACAGGTTTACACACACACATCCCCACGTTACCCGTACTGCCTTTATAGAACACAATTTTTAAAGAAAGAAAGTTATCCCACCCACCAGTGAAAAATGAACAAAGCAGTAAGGTAGACAAATTGTCAGAAGGAGCAGGAAACAGCGAGGAAGACCTGAAGGCTCACAAAGCCCGAAGTTCATCTTGAAAAATATACCGTTCTTGAAACCACAAGGGAAGCGTGTTCTGTGATCACCCAATTTCGACATTCTTTGCTTATATAACCCCTTACAAAACTATTCTTCTGACAAAAACTCTCTTCATTCAAGCCTGTAATGGTGTCAGAAAATTTCATTAAGTCTGCAGAACAGCTGATTGCCTCTCAGACACTCAGGATTCAAATACCCATGCTGCACAAATGATTGTTAAGATACCAGTAACTTAGGATTTGGTCTAGATTCAAAAACAGACAGCATTTTCAGAAGATACTCTAAAATTCTAGCAGTGTACTGTTTCCAGAGAACTTAAAGATCTGTGTAACAACCAGACCAGTATCCTATTTTTATCTTGCTCAAAAAATTTGCTTAAGATGGTTAAATTGGAAGACAAGCATACAACGAACTGCCCATAAATTAAGTTCTGTTTCTCACATGTCAATTAAGTATCAAAACCAACAAAAGAAAGAGGGTGTACAAGACTGCAGCTTGATAAACCAGGCCAAATTCTGAAAGGTAATCTAGATGCTGCTAGTGCTTTAAATATAGCTTTCCCATGCTCACTGGTCTCAGGTGAAATCAAGGACACTTCAGAAATAGCATACAGACAGCTGCAGTCAATTACAGGGGAAAATAATCAAAGTAGCTTAAATCACTTTGTTATGATTCAGACTGCTTTTGCCAGAACACTAGCAAAAGTTAATGATACTTTTGAATGAAAACGGTATGGGTGAACTATAAGCTGAACTCCTGCACTACATGGGTCAGACTAAGCAACTGTTTTAGAACAGTTCAAAATATAAACACTCGCCTCAGTATCACAGATGACTGAATTTATGGAATTCACCCAAATGCAATCCAAATTTTCAGCAAGGTTTACAGTATGCTTGGGCTTTGTCAAGACTAGTTTACTCTTACAAGAACTAGAAGCAGCAGGCCCAGAAGCAGATACTTCAGAGTCTTCTAGCCTGATTTTTGTTGCATAAACACAATAATTCCCCTATAGCGACAGTAACATTGGCTTTACCTCCCAAGATAAAATGAATCTTGGTATTCACAGATATCTCTCTAGAAGTTTCTGAAGAGGGCCTGGTAAGCAGGATTTCAATTTCTGGAAGGAAACTGGTTTGGTTACTCATCTAGAAAGGTCCCGAATTTTCTGTTTCAAAATTTCTGTTTATTCTGTCTTATCTGCGAGCTTCTTTCTCTCTCCTTTCTTTTGAAAAGGAAGTAGCTGAGTTGGATTGTAAACCAAAGTTAAAATATCCCTTTAAAGCATCATACATCAGCATTTTCAGTCTGATATCCAGACTAGAGACCTGCAGTTCAGGAGCCCTTTTAAAATACCTACCATCTGACAAAACTTCATAGGCCTCAGCTACTTGTTTAAATTGCCGTTCTGCCTCTTCTTTATTATCTGGATTTTTATCAGGGTGCCATTTTAATGCCAGTTTATGGTACCTAAATGGAAGGAAAATAGAGGACATTTTACTCTGAAATGAAGAAATAACTACTATACAACTTTTTTATTTAACTATAACCGAGTTATACAAGATCACAGTTCAAACATTTGAGTTGACAAAGCAGTATGTGCAGGAAAGCGCAAAAGAACGAGGGGAAAAAAACACAAATCAAACTTCCACGCACTAGTGCAATTTGATTAAGCAAGCTCAGGCACCTAGGAGAAGGCAAGAAAGAAACACTGTATTTCCAGGTCACTTGAAACTGCAATTTCTGTCAGACAGTTTTGGTATACTATAAACATGTACTACAAGAATGCTTCCTCCCAGTTGTTTCTTGAAAAGTAAACGCTATCCTATGAAAATGTTACAAACACCCATCTTAAAACAGTACATAAATAGTAAATCTAAACAAAGAACTGTATTTAATTCCTTTGAACGCTTCTAATTTAAAGTATCATTTTTTTTAAAATTGTAACAGATGTTCAGTCCATCAAAATCTAAGCACAGAAACCAGACCTCATGTTAAGAAAGAGCTAGTATCCAAAAAAGCAACATGCCAAATACTTGTAAGAACTTTGAAAAAGCACCTCTGCAAATGGACGGGAAGACTAGTTACTGCAATTCAGCCATAGAAGAAGGGGCTGTCACTGCCTGGACCATACCAAGTTTGGAGACACACTTGTACAGAAGTGTATTTAACAGTGATCAAAAACCAGTGACTGACAGCATTTTCACTTTAGCAGTACTCAGGATTCTTTTCCCAATTTCATAAAAATGAACAAATCCTTTTTCATCAGAACACTGAATATTTCTGTGTTAGCAAAGGTATCACCTCAGATGACTACTACTCATCCTAACATTGACAACAAAGTGAGAATCCAGAAACCACGTGATTATATTTGTTCCTTAAAATATATAACTTGTATATACATATATACACACACACAGACCAATGATACTTACGCTTTTCTAATATCTTCTGCTGAGGCATGCTTTTGCACCCCCAAAACTTCATAGTAATCCACCATGTTTCAGTAGTTTTGTTAACAACAGCTGAGTCTTTCAAGTCCTGTAATAACAAGAACTTGTAAATGAAGCTTGTCCAGTAATGTTACTTCATGAAAGTCAGGTAGGAGCCTAGTATCTTCCAGTACCAAACCTGATCCAAGAGAACTGCTTGTTTTTAAAAATTCAAATGTTTAGAAATTTATATTTACCACCATAAAATACATAGGCAGGCAAGACTGCTCACACCGCAAGGTTAACCAACCAACTCAAGTACAGAAGTACCTTGTGTTTCTTAGTACAAGAAAATAAAGTTTTCACAAGAGTCCTAAGAAATGTACAAATTAGAATAAAAAGCATTTGCCCTACTCAATTTAAATACAGACAGTTTCTTGTTGATATTAGAGAATAGTTACAAGGAACAGTTACACTAACCACTACTTCAAATAGATGACCACTAAGCTTAAAGAATCTTTCTAACAATTTCAAGAACATTTCATCTCTTCATGCAAAGGCTTCTTCTTCCCACCACTGTAACAGGTCTCCATTCTGGCAAAACTTCCAACCACCCTTCCATCCTGCCATTGCTGCTGGCTCATCTCAAGTTTTATGAACAAGGCAACACTGATCTTTTCAATGACTTATCAACTCATTGCAGGCAAAGTCACTCAAATATACTTAGAACATAACAATACAGAACTGTATGTCACACTTTCTTATCCTGTGCATCAAGAGCAAAAATTCTTTGAAATCACTTCCCCCTCTCCCTCAAGCCTTTTAGTGTTTTTGATTTCAGCCCAGACAAAGTCTCATTTTCATGTTCTTTCACATAAATGCTGAAAGAATCAAGTGTGATATAGCCCAGTGGAATATTATGAAATTAATTTATTGTACTAGTATTACATGTATCTTTCAACATCCTGGGATACAAACATTAAAGAGATACTTCCTTTTAAAATAGATTGGTACATCTTCAAAATACATTGCTGTTGTAGGTTAAAGCTTAATTAAGTTTAATTAGGGATGTGGTTACACACACATTTCCTCAAATGACAAAACCAGTTTAAGAGATACCCCGCCATGCTACCTCCCCCCTCCAAACTACTTACAGAAAAAAAATGTATTTGAGGAGCTACATGTTTTTAAAATAGGCGGTTTTAGCAATCTAGTTAATCATATGGTTCCACAAACACTTACAAAATTAAAGTGTAGCAGGTAAACAGACCTCTAATTGACTCTGCCCTTTGAAGAAACCTCCACACTAAAAAAAAAAAAAGTAAAAACCTTCACACTGAAAAAAATAGTAAGGGTATAGTTAATATTGTGACCAACACCAAGGGAAGTTGGGAGACGTGCATTAAAATGACCATTAAGAATGCCAATACTAATAGAGTAATGGCAGGGTACAATATGTAAACATATAGTTACCAAAAATATCCCAGAATATTTGCTATCAACCAGCCTCACTAGTTTTGCTGTTTCCCAAACAGTGATTAAGAGAACAGCTCTATGAATAAACAGGTGAGGAGTACGGTTAGGATAGGTTAAGTAGGTTATCAAATCCTGTAGCCAATCCTTATGAGTAATAGCATATATGGAACACATAGTTTACGGGAAGAAATCGGGGGGGGGGGGGGGAAATATGTGTGAAATCTAGTATGAGTCAGACTTAGGCTTAGATGTCAGAGCCCCTCCTAACAAGAGTTACTAGCCTAAAACCAGTAAGCTAGCAGCAGGAAGCCACAACACATTAAGAGCACATACCATACTGTTAAGTAGTTTTTTCCATATTCTCCTTTTTTTCTTAAATTCAAGACTTGCATTAGCACTCCTCTCAATTTTGCCAGGTATCTTAGAGGTAAAATTCAAAACTCAAGCTTCTAACTGGAAGAAGCAGGTAGGAAAAGCAACTTAGATGAAAAAAGTAAATCACATCTTTTCCTAGAGAACTTTGTGCACACTGGTACTCATATTGATTTCGACATGTATTTCTTTAAACACTTTAGCTGTTTGTTTAAAAATAGTGCTGCAGTGTTCTAAGTTCGGATTCAATAAATTTACCAATATATCCTAAATAACAGAAGCCTGAAGGTGGGGCCAAAAATGAATGCTGAGGCTACATGACTAGCACTTACTAGATTACTCTGACCCTAAAAAGTAACTTCTCTAAGAACAGAGGAATTATTCGTTTCAAAGAAGTGTCAGCAGGTTGCATATTCTATTCTTTTGCAAGTGTGTTACTGTTCAGCTTTTACTTGCCACTAATATAAAGTCTGGAATTAAGAGAAGCCAACAGCTCTCTAAAGAAAAGAAACTGTTTATATTCTCCTTCCCTTAATCAAACATTCATGTGACAGGAAGAGTTCATCTCCAATTAATCATTATTCCTATCTGCTAGTTACCATAAAGCATGAACTGCACCACTACAATTTAAGTTATCATAGGAACTTTATTCTTGCATGCAATGTTTACATTAAGAAAATTCATTTGCAGCTTTTTTTTTGTCCAGCTTAAGTAAAGCATCAAAAAACATGAAACAGTATCAGCTAACATTTAGCCCCTTAAAAATACTTAGACTTTTGCTCAACATCCAGTAATGAAAAAAAAAAAAACCACCAACAAAACAACCCAACAACCACTCAAAAACTAGAGAAGACCTCTGCCTCCAATCTTTCCAAGAAAAAAAAACACTCACTCAAGAAAACAACACCATCAACTTGTAACAAAACAGAAAACAGCTGATAAAACTACTGATTTTATTTTTTTTTAAAGGCTAGTAGGAATCTACATGGTCAAAGCACCCAGATAATTCAAAGCAGCAAACCATATACCTTCCTGCAAAATGAAAGGCAGAAATACTCAACCGTCCTAATCAAAATGACATGACAAAAATCTTATTCCAACCCCAAATCTGTCAAACAAATTGTCTCTAAATTCACAAGCAAGGCTCATTAACTAGGCACTCATGAGGGTTTTTTCCAAAGCCACAGGAAGCCAGACAACATTAGCTAATTTCTCGCCTCCAACCACAGAAAATCTTCAAAGTCTCAGAAGAAAAAACAAGCAAAAAAACTCCAGAGGAAAGAGCAAACACAGCCTTTGTGTTTGCTTGCAAAAATCTAAAGTTACTTGCTCTATGTTTATAGGATTCTATCAGCTACTCTAACTCCTTCTTTGGAGCATGAACAAATCAAACACCCAAATGTTCATGTGAACTAAAAGTTTCCATAGCTTGTAGATTTCTCAGTCATCACAGGAGAAGTCAGCTTTATTCTGGCTTACTGAGCAGAAGCCCTGAGTGCTCCTACCGACACAAGACAACTGAAAGGAGTACATGACCAGGCCTGGGACATCCCTCTTACAGCACAGCCCTAAGTCAGGTCAGTTTAGAGTTATCTTCAAACCCAGCTCATAAACTGTCTTTACAGCAAAGTGCTCAGCTACGTAAAAGACATGAGAAGAATTACAGAAGACAGATACGTAGAGAGCAATAAACTTTTATAAGATCAGATGACAAAGAAAAGAGAAAAAGTTATCAGATGCACAACCTGCCGGGATGACAAAGCAGCACACATAACTAAATACAGAAGGGAAGAGGGTATCCGAACAATAAAATCTTAAATCAGTCAGGACAGAATTCAGACAGCAAGGGGCACGCAACCTTTGCAGTCAGCCTAGTCAGAAAAAGTTATCTATTTCTGGCTATGAAGCAGCAGGACAGCACAGAGTGTCCTGAAACATGCCAGAACAGCTCAAGCTTAGTGACTAGTGCAGTCACCTGGGAGAGGGAGATGGAGTTCCAAATTCCTGATTCATGTAATTCACAGAAGCAGCCAATCATCAACATCCTAAGCAAACTGCACAGCCATCCAATTCCTAGTACCTGACCGCTTTCTAAGAACGTAGCTAAAAGATTGCATCCTGCTCGCGACACTGGAAGAATACCCTGTTCTGAATCCCAGTTCGGCTCCAGCTTGCGCCTGACCTGCTCAACAGCAACTGAGCGATTTAGAGATGTCTCTGGTATGTTAATAGATTATGTACACACTCGAGGATGTTTGGGCATTGCACCCTATGACTAAAAAAAGTACAATTTTTCACATTCAAGGAGTTTTATTAAAAAGTAGTATGTCAACTGGACCTGATACAATTTTACACTACTTCAAAATATGAACCAGACTACAGTAGCATTAATACCGTTGTGGATTCAGGGCCACACAAAGAATGCCAAGCAACACACACACTTTCAAAGTTTTCTAGTATTTCCTCATTTGATTTTTATATAGCTAAGACACCTTTGCTAAGATTTTCATTATTTACAGTACCATAAATTTAGAGACATACACAAATATTTTCAGTCTTAAAGTAACAGATTTCAGATGAAGTTCAGTCACTTCATTTGCTCGCAAGCTGTGGATTTCAATGTAATCCATGAATTGTAACTACTTGCCTATATCTCTCCAAGTTACCCATCTAAAAGAAGGGTAAATAAGGATCAACCATAAAGCACTGTTTGACAAGGCTTCCAGGACACATTTGTACCAGTGGCTCAAGGAGCGCTCACTGGCTTGAAGAGGCCACTGCCTTTAACACACACACACTGGTTATAGAAACTGCCTTCTGGTGTCATCCTACGTCCTAACCAAAAAAAGACAAATCTCATACCACAAGGCTTCAGAGCAGAACATCACTCAGGCAACAATTTTACCTAGTACAACTCAGCAACACAGAAAGCCATACAAGTCCCAAATAAAATGAAGAGATCTTTGTCAGTTCTAACAATATCTGGGATGTGCTGTACGTAACTGAGCTGAGACCATGAGCTGTCCCTTGGCTGAACTAGCAAAGGTCCACTGTGCAAGCACTGTACAAGTGCTAACATAAAAATGCCCGCACTACAAACCAGAAGGATCTTTATAAGAGGAAGTTTAAGAATGCTAAGGAACCAAAAGAAAATTACCTTAATTCTGGTGAGTGCAATCATACAGAGCAAGAAACCCTGTATAAAGTTTGTGATTAATTAATCTGACCAATACATTTAAATAATGCACCAACATTAAACTTTTCTTCCCACTGATATATATACACGCTGTGGTACAGACTAAAGGATATTAAAAACCTCAGTATTCTTTACTTCTACTAACCTAAGCTTAGAAAAGCTGTCACAGTTTAACTTTACAGGTTCTGAAACATATTCTTTCATGGAAAAATGTAAATTTACCATATAATTAAAGTTAATAAAATGCACTTAAATAGCAATGTTTATACTCATTACATTAATACTACCACAGCATCCCCATGAGATGAATCTAATAAAATGAACATTCCAAAAAGCTTAGCTTAATCTCCTGTTTACACTAAACATCCTGTTTTCATGTTAGAAAACAAAGTGGATTTGACTACAGTGATTATTATATGAAAGGATGCTGTTCATAAAGGGGAAAAGGTAGCCAAGCTGATTGCTTTACCTTGCAGTTTGTGTTCCATAAAAAAAAAAGCCACAAAACAAAAAAAAAAAAAAAAACCACAACCAAAAAAGAGCCACCTGTACAGGGGTCACTCACTTCCTCAAGGCAAGAAGTTACAAAGCACCCTGTCCATTCCTCTCCTCCCCAAGAACAGCAAGACACAACTGTGGGAAGAACTACAGGACTTTCTGGTCTATATTACTGTCTGGCACGCGGAAAGTCTGAAGAGGGCAACAAGTAAGAAACCACTAAAAAACAATTAACCTACAAAAAATGGAAACAGAAGAAATAGAAAATCTTCATCCGTGAAAGACAGGTAAACTAGTTAACAAAAACTGGGAAAGGAAGTAGGTCAGTGACTAGGCTACCTTCACACCCTTGGCTGATACTCTACTGCTTATCTACCTGATCTGTGAGCATGCCTTAAATCAAGGGGTACTTATTCACAATCTCTCCTTAAAGCAAAGGGGCATTTTTCCAAAACACAACTACCCAGGTGTCCAAATTTGGAATTGTGTCATACAACTATCTGGAACACTGGTACCCTCCTAAAACTAACCATAAAAGGCTTTTTTACAGAAAGTAAAAATATTCCTAACTCATTTTAAAAAATGTATGATCTGTGTTTGATTAAGTGATTAAAAACAGTGAAATCCTCAACTGGCAAAGATCGGGTCCAGAAAGTTTCAGCCAAACATTCGCATGCAACCAGATGATCCTTCAGGGGAAAGAAAACAGTTTAAACTTTCTACACACTTCCCCTGAAGTAGTTTTTGGAGTCATGATAATTTTACTTAAGCCAACCAGAAAAAAAAAATGTTACATTAAAGTAAATGCAAATTTCTTTTTCAGAACAATGATGACAGGCTGTCATAGATTCAGATTAGATTTTTAGACAGAAAGTAATTTACTCTAATCAAAAGAATTAAAGTTTTAACAGAAACTGGCTGCCATATAGCTATGAACGGCTTCAGAATTACTACATAAGCTCTAAGACCCTTGTTAAGTGCTGAGTCCTCACTAATATCGGGGGATTTCAGTACTTACTCGGAACAAATAGAAAACACAGATGAAACCTATGACTAATAACAGCAGGAGTGAAATTCATATGCATTAATTATTTCTTCCCTAGCAGCTAAATAAACAGAAGCAGAATAATACTTCTGTTAAGTCTAAACTTAAGAAAAATCTAACATCCATTCAAATGTAGCATTTCCTTCAACAACCAAGAAAATAGAATTTGTTTAATATCATCAACTAAAATTTTCATCTAAATCTATGTTGAAATAAACAATCATCATATATAAGATCAAAAAAGTTTTGACAAAGCTACGTAATTTCTCACTAATCCTTCCATTCCTGGAATAAATCAAGACAAAGGAAAAGCTGTTGTCAGAAAACGTTTTCAGAACAGAGCTGACGAGGTTCTTTATAAATGCTATTAGAGAAATGGAGCACTTCCTACTTAAGGAGCAAAATACCAGAATATTAAACCTCACACAACTAAGTTGAAAATTAAGGCAATACATTGCCTTCAGAACGTCACTATTTATATGGCAAGAAACACATAGTCCGCTCAAGTTTGTAAGTCCAGTGTACCGACATGATCGAGATGCACTATCTTCTATAGTCAGCAGCACAAGAGCTGAACACAACTAACACGGGCGGCTGCACTCGGTCTGTTCAAGCTGGTGTGACGTTTCAATCAATTCCAGCCTAGAACTTCAATGCTTCTGGACTCACAATAAAACACAGTCATGACCCTCAGCCCGTGCGACCTCAGCTCACAGATCTAACTGCACCAATGCGTTAAGCACAGCTGTACAGATGTAGGAGTCCTGAAAGTTTTACAGTTAAAAAAAAACCCAAACACACAGGTATTTCTTTCCTCAGAACAGCCCAAATACTATTAGGAACTCATATATCTTTATTATTGAGGTAATTATTTAACGTAAATTGTTTTGCTTCTCCATGTACATTCCAAAATTTCTAGTGCAGGAAAGAAACAATACAGTAGGTAGCAACAAGTTTATGTATCTATTAAAAAACTAAACAGCAAAACACATTATCCCTCCAACTAAAAATTCTGTGTCACACAAGAGTGAAGCCTTGCATGCTTTACCTCAAAGTCCAGCCAAAATAAATCAGCAAACTGCATCAATCTAGTAAAGACAGAAGAAAATACCAGAAAGAAAATCTGTTTTGGTAAGAATGTGCTATAGTTAGATAGCACAAGTACTAAAAAGACAAATCTGATTGAGAACAAGGGGAACTTTGCAGTTTACACATAGAGAAATTATTATTATATTAAACAGTACTGCCAGTAAAAGTGACAATTTAAATTTCTTCTCCACTGAGATTATTTAAGAAAATTTAATCACAAATTATCTTCCATTTTGAACAGTTCCTTGCTCTCCACTGAACGGGCAGCATGAAAGCCAAGAGGGGGAAACAAAGTTAGACTAGAATAAAGCACTAGTTACTATTTTGGCTGTTTAAAACAAAAGAAAAAAAAAACAAAACCAAAAAAACATAGAAAAGTAATCAGAGACAAGATCTGTAAATACATTTACTCACTGGTGCAAACAAATCTTCTTTGACAACATAATCCAGCAAACTAAATGGTACTTTAACCACTAGGCTCTTGATCATCAGCTGAACATAAAATCCCTCCTAACTAGAGTACAAGGATCTCTCCAAAGAGTAAACAAAAATTAAGGTCAGCAGGCAGCAGTAACTGCAACCTCAGAGGACCAGAGAGACAGAGCCTAGTTTTATTCCAGCTGTTCGCTCTGTGTCAACACCTTGTTCTTATCACTTTTTGACACTTTACATCCTAAAATCTCAGGGCTTGATCACTGACTGACTGTACAATGTCACAAGCTTGACCATTTGCATGTTAGCATTGCTATCTATGATGCTACTGTTTCCAAATGAGAACCAAACAAGCAGTTGATTATTATCAGGATTCAAAACAAATTTGCTCAGTATTTTGAATAACCTTTTCTAATGCCTTCATTAAAATGGCTCAAGCCTGCAGCACAAGTTTCCAGCAGCCAAGCAGAGCTCTAACAATAAAACCGTAACACAGCATAAAGTGTTGCTACAAACATCAACGCTGCTCATAAATAACTTCACTTCCCAGCTCCCGCCCCCTCAGAAGTCTACCAAATACTGACAACAAACTATGTTCCTTACCTGCCAGCAACAGTCTTCGACTCAGTTTGGAACCTGGCAACAGCGAGTTCTAAACACCTGACCACTACCGCCTTCAACCACAGCAATCCTTACTACTGACCCCACTGAGATAATAAACACAAAACAGAATTTAACTGAACTACTTCTATCAGGGGGGAAAAAGTACCTTCAGTTTACAAGCTGTATGTTGTGAAAAAAAAAATTTAAGTAAAAGGTCTGTTCAAAACACTCAAAACGAGACGGTGAACTGATGCTCTCCCTCACCTTTTTGTAACTGAAACCTCCGCAAGCGAAAATGCAAATGCGGGGTTTTTTTCCCCTAGGTCCTCTCTGCTGGCGGCACACAGAAGACAAATCCGACCGGGGACCATACGGCCCAGGGATCCCAAGCTATATCTCCTCCGCTCCGACGTACGGGGGAAGCCCAAGGCAACCACGGCGCCCGGGGGGCGGCTCCCTCCCCGCCCGCCCTCGAACGCCGGAGATCCCCACCGCCCGCCCCGCTGCCCACGCACGCCCCGCTCCGCCCGCCCAGGCCACGCACCTCCACGAGGCGAAGGAGACGCCGAGGCCGGCAGAGCTTCGGACTCCCCGCGGGGGAGGCCCCACTGCCGGTCCCCCGGCGCGCAGCATGGCGGCGGCAGCCCAGGCCCCGTTACCAGCAACACCGCCGCTACGAACCCAGGCCTGGCCCAGAAACCGGCGCCCGCTCCCTCCCCCTCCCGCTGTCCCCATCCCCTCCCCCGAGCGAGGCCAGGCCCGTCCCGGGACACTCACCCGTCCCGGTGCCTCCGCAGCGCGGCCGCCACCCTCCCCGCCAGCAGCCCGGAACGACGGCAACGGCGGCAGCTCACCTCAGCCGCAAACAGGAAGCTGCGTCAGCGACGTGGCGTCACGTCCGGCCGCCTGTTTCCGGAAGTTTCTCGAACAGCGCCGCCGCCGCCGCCCGGCCGCCCGCAAGCGGAGTGCGCCCCCTGCCGGCCGCCAGCGGCGCTGCGGGGGCTACGGGCCCGGCGGGGCGCAGCAGGGGTGGGAGCCGACCCTGTCAGGCCTTCCCCGCTCACAGCCCGCCGTTGCCGCTGTCCCGGGGTTTCTAAGCCCCCAGGTGGGAGCAGTTGGGTGGAAAACCCCGCCATGGTTGTCTGAGGGGGGCGGGTGGGGGGAAGGAGTGATGTCCAGGTGCGGTTGCTGAGGGAAAAGGAGAAGAAAAATCATCATAATTTTTACAAACACTCTTTGAATAGGTGAGTTTGGCTGCCCTCCCCCGCCCCCCCATTACATCTTTATTTTAGTCTCAAAAATGGCAACCCTCACGGATGATTCTCTTCAGGCCAGAGCCGTCGTTTTCCAGCTGGCACCTGAACAGATTCCTTCTGCTGTTCCAGTGTATTTTAAGCATCCTTTGGGTTATATTTGAGTATGTGGTTTTCCGAGTGTCATGGCCGAGAGTAAAGCGTAAGCAGCCAAGTTATTATTCTATTTTAAAAATTTGGACTTTGTCCATGATTTAAATTGCTGTAAAATTACATTTCTTGCCCTTTATTAAAAAGTTGGAGGATGCATTGATTTATAGATCCCAAGGTGAAATTAGAGGCTTTCCACACCTAAAGCGTGCGCTCCCCAAACAAAGTCAGTTGAAAGGCTACTCATTAATTTGGAGGTGTTTATGTGGGAGTGGGATCAGTTCAAAAAGAAAAAAGCAAGCTTGGAATAAGACAGAGGAAAACCTAATACAAACCAGCAAGGCAAGCAGTAGGACAGCCCTAAGAAAAGTATAGGCTTGGTGCTTTGGGGGAAATACAAGCTTCAAAAGAAATACTGTTCCATGAGATTTGATGCTACGTTGTGGTCATGGAAACAAGTCTTTAAAATTAGAGCAGAGAGACACCTAGCACCATTATTAGTTTCTCATCAGCAAGGAGCTGTGAAGTCCGAGTTGTTGATCCACTTGGGAAAAAAAAAAAAGACTACTAGGTTAGACTGGCTCTTTGTAAAACTTATGGCTGCAAACCTCAGAGGATTCCCAGCCTGGCAAGTGCAAAGGCAAGCAGCGGGTCAGTACTGTGTAGCTTGGGAGATCATATAAAATTTTTATTTAACGCTTTAAGCATTTCTTGATGTGAAGATTTTTTTTGCTCAACCTTTCATAACGGATGACAGGTGAGAACAAACTATGAAATGTCTTAATTCTTTTAAAAATCTCACCTGCGGTAAACATGCTGCAGGTAGCACGAGGCAGTTACTTTGCTTTAATTGTTTACAGAAAAGATTTTATATTAAAGTTATGCCATGATGGATGCTGACCATAAAATCTTCTATTTATCCACGCAGGTGGAACAACAGTGGCAAAGCAGCATAATTCTGTATGGAATTACAGCGTTCTATTTCTATCTCAAGGTCTTAAGAGCTGAGAGAAATAACTCCAGAGGCTCCAGGCCGAGGTTGTCTGTAACACAGCGTCCATCAGACTGCTCAGCTCCTCCCATAGAAGAAGTCTCTACTTCCCACCTGTGATTCAAGCTCCCCTTGTTGGTCAATGACCAAGCACTCCATTGGAAGTCATCTTGACAAGGTTTAAGCCTCCACATTTTTTCGTGCAGGGAAGCGGGTTACGTGTGAACAGTCATTTTGGGAGCACAAGACTAACAGGACAAAACCATGCACAGTGACAGCTTTTTATCCCTTTTGCTCAGCTTCCCGTAGAATTTATCAGAGAAACAGACAAACATAAATTCAAAGCTAGTTTTGAAAACATACACATTCACGGCCTTGTTTTCCTGGCTTCTGTTTGTTTTCTGATCAGAAGAACGTGGCTAGCTGGCGAGCAGTGAAGGAAATGCCGCTTTCATGCCGCTCTGCCCAGTGTGCTTGTTGCCTCAGCTCAGTTTGGCAGCACACCCACCTCTTACCCCGTCGGGTCTTCAGAGGGTCACTTAAGCCTCTAAGGTTTTTTAGGCTAATGTCATCTAATCTATTTGTGTCCAGGCAAGGTCCCTGCTTCTCCCAGATCACCGAAAGAGCCACTGAAAATGGACATCATGGCTACGATTACTTTGCTTTTACCAGTAGCACTCTCATAAACAATGTTCGTAACGCTAATCGTGTACTGCTGAACCACCTTTTTACCCCCCTTTTTCTCATCCAAGTTACATAGTCCAGGTACCACAGGACAGGACTGACTAGTTCCCCAAGAATTCATTAAAATTCTTCTGACCCATAGTTGGATTTGATCTGTATATTCAGTCACACTCATTTCATTAGGATTTCTCAGAATTATTTTTAAGCTTCAGCATTAATCATATTTAGGTGTCTTACAATAGTTTGAAAGTCCCTAAATGAGAACTGCCCATTCCAGAGTTTTCTATGCAACAGAAGGATTTTGCAGTCTCTGTGTAAAAAGTTAACACCAATAAACAAAAGGAGGAGGAACTGCATAACGTAAAGAGCCAAAACCGCCTGCTTCTCATCAGAGGTAATGTCATGGGAAGGATTTTAGAGGCAGGACTCGTAGAAAGAGGTAACATATTTAATTAGATCTACTTATAGGACTAATAGAAAAGCTTTTAGATTCAAAAAACCTTCTTCAAAGGAATTTGCAAAAGTGCAAAGTAAAAGCATCCCATGTTTTTATGGCTAGCTGCTTGCAGCAAAAGCCTGGAATGTTGCGTTAAATAGCATTAGATCTGATGTTGCTGGCAGAGGATCAACATTCCAATAACAGAAGCTGATAAAGGCTGGTGGGTCTGTCAAAGCTGGTGTCTGTGGTGTATGAAGGCACAGACTCTGGCTGTGTTGAGCACGAAATCGTTTATTGCTTCTCAAGCCTCAGCTTTTATACCCGACCTCTAAAACTCTCCATGCACCTGCTGGGCAAGTAAACACATATTTCAGATCGCTAACCCAGTCACCTTATTCAGTTCCCACCAAGATAAGCACACGAAAGCTGTTTTCATGTTCCATGTTTATATTGAAGCAGTTCCTCTTCGTTCCATCCGTATCGATATCTGCGTTCCTGTTTCTGTGTGCTCTGCTCACTGTGTCCTTGGCCGTACGCAGGCCTCTGCTCACAGACCTGCCACAGGTGTCAAAGATCCAGGCAGACGTGGGCTGGTCTCCAAGTGCTGAGTCACAAGTCAGAATAAACTCTGTTATCGAAGGATCGTCATTGTTCAAGAATGGTCAGCTCTCACCTGGGAACAGGAGGCAAAGGTCTGGTTTCACTTCAGGTAACTTCAGCTGCCTGAAAGTTAAGCATCTAGTTTAAGGCCTCCGACTATGAAGAGAGAGAGAAGGAGGTGGCACCTTCAGGGCATGATTTATTCCACCCACTTTGGAGATGTATTTTAGTAAAGAAAGAAGCAGCCTCTGGAGCTCCGTCTCTGGGTCGCCTCTCTTTCATCGGAAGTGCCTCGACAGCCACCTTACAGATGGCTGAAGTTAAGTGAGATGAATTCAGACCTAACGGGTAGCTATAACCTAATGATGGAAATAATGTGGCAGCATTCCAGGAGGTATTAGCAATTCACATAGTTCCCAGATTCTTTTTTTTAACCATTTTTTATGACTTATGGAGGTCAATTATGAAAAGCCCATCAGAACACAAGAAATGCTTGAAAATGCTGCATTAGAGAGATATTAATATTAGTCCCCTTGATGTGGTAATGGCTGCAGCCTTCCTGGCCTGCCGCTCTAGCCTGCTGCTTAATGCATCCAGTTTTTCTATTTACAGATTTACAGATCCTATTTTTGGTATTAGCAAAGAATATGAGCATATGTATCAAAGACTGTTCTCACATCATTTAATTATAGTACTACTGGCAAAGTAATTCTGGAAAGTGCCACTTAATTAAATATAAGCATTAACTTTTTGCTGATAGCTTATCAGAAACAATTAGACTTGAAATATGGGCAATACACCTAATGTTTAAAACTCTAAGTAGGAGCATTAAAAGCACAAAATAACCAATTTTCATTAGCATTCTCCAGGGTTTTTCTGCCGAGCACAACCTCAGTTTTCATCGGTACAAAGCTTCTCAGGTAATCAAGAGGCTGCAAGTTTTTCTGGACTCCTCTGTCACCAAAAGCTCGAGCCGAGCGGATGCTTTTGGAAGTGGTTGAAGCATTTCAGCATTGCTGGGGGTTTGGCAATTCCTCGTGAAGTATCAGATGTATTCTACTGATTATTTGGGGTGTGCAGGCAACAACCTAACTGCTGTTGGGGGCCCTCAGAAGATCTCACAGCTTACGGCAAGTGCTAATTCTTTGCAAGGACAGCTTGATCAGCAGTTATGTTCATTAACTCGATCAGGGATATGCTTTCTTATCCATATGCCAGTGCCAAATAGTGCCAAATATTAGTTAATTCTGTGTCATTTTTCATCAATAGCCATATAGATCTAATAGACAATTAGACCTAAAATATCTCCGCAGAACTTTGAGCTCTGCTGCTGTTTGCCTGAAAGCGCAGAGGGGAAAAACAGTTAGCAGAGCTGTAATTAAAAGAATTATTCTTAATTAAAGATACAAAGGCTAGCAGGAACTAATTTCTTCAGAAGATGTGTTTGACAACATGCAGCAAAACTACATAGCAGCTGATGAGAGATGCTTTCCCTAGATCTAACATTTGGGTAAGCAGAAGTAGCGAGATGATCTGGAATAACACCATCTGGTGAATGCCTGTTTCCTTCTTCAAAAATCAAGAGCTATGTGTAACTATAAACAGAGAATAAAATAGAAATAATGCAAAACTGCTTTTCAGTCAAATGTTACACAGAATGAACTAACAGCTGCTCTGGGAATGCAGGAAAGAATGATCTTAAATATAGTAGGACATTTGAACAAGCTGTTCCTATAAACACATTAACAAACACTGCAAAGTCTATGTTTTCTACCGAGCTGTGGACAGGTAAACTTAGTCCCAGGCTGGAGAGCAGCTATTCCGGCAATAAAATGTAGCAATGATTTAACCAACACGTGAGAAAACTTCACCCCTTGACGGCATGAGATCAAGTCTGTAGGACACCTCTGTGTGCCTTTATGTACAAGCGGTCCTGGAGCGCCGGTCAGAATTCCCGTGTTTCTCCTGTCTAACGTGCTTTGCTGGTTTGCACCTAGCACTGGGCTACCCAGCCTCGGCAGAAGACAGCCAAATTACAGGAGTCTGTCCAACAAATTGCGCCTTCGGAAGATGTGAGTACGCATTGAGGTGATTTAACATTCAGCATTAGTCCTATGGCTTTTGTATCGACGCTTAGCATCTATAAAAAGTGGAGAAAATAATTGAGACCTCAGTTTTTACTGAGTCTTATTTTGTGGTTGACAACAGATTTGCAAAATCCTTGAAAAGACAAAGCAGCAGTGGAAGTTGAAAAAGCAAAGCCACAAAATCTTAAATCCAACCTTTACCTGGTTAAGTGCCGTTTATTAACAGACATCTACAGGCATGCGGCGAGGAAGAGAAGTAGCGCAGTACACTCGGTCCCCAATCGCGTAACGTTCCTCAAAAGGTACTTTGAAGATGCCACTGTGTTCACTGAAGAAGTAAGAGAGAAACGAATGCTGTAGGAATTTACACCTGATAGGAGTCAAAGGTAGTGTGACAGTGCAAAGCAACATCCAAGAGAAAACAGAACTTCATTTTGAAGTCGGCAAATCCTCAAGTCGGCTTGCTTTGTCAGAATAACTTCAAAATGTACTTTTACCAAAAATTAGACACCCTTCTAAGTGCTAGGTGGTTTTGTGCTGTGTAGATTTTTCTTTACATACCTGTACATCTTGTTTCCCATCTTTTCCCTACTCATTTACTATAATAAAAATAAACTTCCTGCATTACATGGGGTGCTTACAAGGGACATTAAACTTCATTGTAGACAGCAGTTTCTATTTATAATCTGCACAGGAAACAAGAGCACACTTGATACGTATTATAAGTAGCTAAATGTGGGGGAAAATCTGTAAGAACAGTTGTTGGTGCTGTGAGTTGTTTACTTGGGTCTTGCCCAGCCACCTACGTGGGGACAACAAAGCCCTGTCTACAGAGAATGCAGCTGAATGTCTTCTGTTGTTTCTTAGGGAAATTCTCGACTTTTGTTCTTTATTCCAAAGACATGACAGCCTTATTCTTGGAATGAATTTCCATATACCTCAAAACTCGCAGCTTTTCTAAGATGTATAGCCCTTGTGAATGAATCACTGACACTGACAGTGGGATGGAGTAAAGCTGAGCCAGGAACTTCGTTTTCAAAAAAGTACTGTCTCAAGATAGCAAAAATGAGAAGTCAAACATCATCTACAGCAAACAGCCCAGTAAAGAAGAAAGTCATGAAACTAAGAAATATGACTCAAGACTTGAGTACTCAGCTCATTCTGTCCAGAGTTCTCTACCCAGCCAGGAGTAAACCCGTGCAGCAGTTGCAGGCTGGAGGCCAGTTGGCTGAAAGCAGCTCAGCAGAGAAGGACTTGGGGTTTCTTGGTGGGCGAGTTGAAGATGAGCCAGAAAAGTGCCCGTGCAGCAAAGGTGGCCAACAGCACCCTGGCCATCATGAGGAAGAGCACTGCCAGCAGGCTGAGGGAGATGGTCCTTCTTTGTACAGCACTGGCGGGGCACATCTGGAGTGCTGGGTCCAGTTCTGGGCTCCCCAGTATGAGAGAGATGGACGTGCTGGAGAGTCCAGTGCAGGGTCACAAATACGATTAAGGTTTTGGAGCAGCGGTCATGCGAGGAGAGGCTGAGATCTGGGATCAGCCTGGAGAAGGCTCAGATTCTTCTTTGTACTGCCCAGTTACAGGACAAGAGGCAACGGGCACAAACTGGAATATGAGAAATTGTGTTGAAACCTTATTAATAATATTTTATTGTAAAAGTGATTGAACACTGGAACAAGTTGCCCAGAGAGGTGGTGAAGTCTCCATCCACAGAGACATTCGAAACTCCACGGGACGAGGTTCTGAGTGACCCTGATTTGAGCTGAGGGTTGGACCAAGTGATCTCCAGCCATTCCTGCTGACCTCAACTATTTTGTTTTCTTTGAAATGGATTAAAATGGTGCAACTTCATCATCACTTTTTGCCTTGCATTGTCTCTCTACACACATCAGAAATTTTGTGAGCTTTCCAGACTGCCAGATACATATTGAAACACAGGCCAAACATCTGGGCGTTTGTGTTCTATTCGTGCTATGAATTACCCTCCTACAAGAGGAGTTTTCTTCAATTTTCTGTTTACATTTTTACTGGCAGATAACCTGAAGCATATATATTTGGAAGTATCCCAAAATAAACAGGCACAATACTAACTTTATAAATGCTATCATGGAACCAAAAGTGTATTTACCAGTGAAAATAATAGAAAAGCAAAGGGAAGCAGATAATTGTAATTTATTTTTTATCTCCTTTGACAAATACACCTTCAGCGGCCTGCATATGTGCTAGAATTCAAGAAGCTGAGAGACGTGTTTATACGTGTTTGCTGACAGAGCGGCATTCTGCAGTATGAATTATAACTTCCCGTATTTTTATCCAAGGAGGGAATCTGTGGAAGTTTTTCAAAGCGCATCAGTGATCTCAGCTACGTTGTTTGAAAGACACACCGAAACAAAGCTAAAGCTTTGAGCTGCAGTTTGACTGACGGAGCGGGAACTTCAGAGCTTGGAAACTGAAGTTACAAATCAGCCAGGAGCAGTGGTAACTTTGACACCAACGAACAGTTAGTATTAGCTTCCCTTTTAGAACCTATTCAGCACCATCAATCTTTAGCGGGAGAATGTCAAATTTACCGCAAAAAATGAAAGAAGAGATTGTTTCTGCAAAGTTTCAAGAAAACTCAAATTATTTTATTCACAAAAGCAGAAGTCAATAAAAATATAGATATCCTGATCAGTTTTACAGACCATTTCTTCTCTCCTTCACTGACAGGCAAAGCATCATGAAAAAAAAAATAGTAACAAGCATTTACATCACAAACCATTATTAACACAGATTCATGTATATGAGCAAATGTTTTAAAGTTTTTGCATATAAATACAAATAAAATTACAGCTCCAACAAAACATTCCAAGAACAGCAGCTCTCTTGTTTTTTTCCTTTTTGTTTCTGTGCTGAAAAGTTTGTTTCAGTGGTGAAAAGAGCATGTGCTGTCTCACTGGCATTTAGCAAATAGCTTTTGGGTTAAACTGAAATTTAGCATGAGCTCACTGCGCTCCTTCGAGTGTTTTCTTTGAATTCCAAACCCCTTTATAGATCAAATTAGGATGTTTGTGCAAGATTACTCAAGTGATGCCAAAAAACCCCGTCCACACTGCTACTAATAGCATCAGGAAGCTCTTTTTTTTTTAATTATGGAGCACCCCACACAAAAATAACTTGAGATATCCTTTTTGTTCAAATCAAAGTTCTGTCGGCTCAGTATTTACGCATGCAACTTGGAGCCAAATCTTTCCTCTCTTGTAGACATAAATTCTCCCTAAAATATACGAGTTTTGTGAAATTTATGCAAGTCTGGCTTTCCGGGCCATGATGGAAGACAACTGAGATTAAGGAAGGCAGACAGTCATTTCTGGTTTGGTTTGTTGTTGTTTGTTTTTTCATCCAGCTAGTAGGACTAAACCCACAGCCGGGAAAATTGTCACTGAGATAAACAGACCAAGTGCTAATTTTATTTTTTTTATTCTGCTTTTATGCCATTTAACTTTGGAGAGATGAAGAATTTGTGACCTCTTCCATCATCAAGATAAACCTTGACAAAAATGCTTTTAAAAGATGTTACAAAATTGTAAAGAAAAGTATTTGAAAACAAAAAACAAACAGAAAATGCTGGCATTTTTCAAAAAGCAAGTAAGTATACTGAATTAGCAGGATAAAACACTGAAGTACAGAAACTGACTTTAAGGAAGGGTTGTCTTGCACAGAAAGACTCCAAACCCATAATTATTAGTGCCACAATTCTGATGATCAAAATCTACAATAATATTTCAGGTTACTTGCACGCAGAGTGCTGCCTGGCTCTGCCTACCGAAACTCCGGGAGCATCACAACTGGGAGAGAGTTTGCTCTGCTTTTAAAAAACAGAAAATCCATTTTCATATATAAACAATTCCTGCTACACAAGAGCTATGAGAGATCATTTAGACCACTTAGCTCCTCAGGACATGACTAACTATACCAATATTATTTGTCATACCTTTATCGCCTGCTCCTTAAAATATCCAGCAATAGATCACTGAAAAGCAGGGACTCGTGCTTCATCCCTACAGCAAGGAAACAGCCGACAGTCAGAATTAAAAGCACTGGTTGCCAAAGGAAAGCCCTGCCCTCTTCTTCTTGCAGTCTGGGTACTGGAGGTGGCGTAAAGCTGCTGCAGCGCAGATTTTCAACTGACCGCCCGCAGAGTGAAATCTAGGCTGCAGCCCCACTGGCTCCAGTACGGCAGCATTTCATACTTAATGTACAGAATACACAAAACGAGATCACCGAGTACTACATACTGAAGAAATAAGAGTCAGAGTATTTTCAGCAAACTCAAGTTCTCTTCCGAAGTTTCCTGCAGCTGCGTGATTCTTGCAACTACGTGACTACACCTCTCTGCAACTCGCGCTTCCCCCCAGCCTACCCCTCTCTGCTGAACTTGCGTTCCCGGCGGCGGGCAGGAATACTGAGCTCTGTCTCCTTTTGCGAAAGCAGAAAGCGTACTTTACCGGTCACAGTTAGTTGGCATGACTCCAACACCGTCTTCCAAATACGAATATTCAATAGAAAATTTAAATTTAATTTTACAAAATACGGATACAACACTACCCAATATAGCAAAATAATGGAGTTGAAAAATAATTTCGAAATATTTAAAGCATTAGGTTCTAAAATAAATAATGCTATCTAAAAGAAGTGTTCAGGTTTGCAATTAGGAGGAGGCAGTTCCACTATTACTGATCTCTTTTTCAGCTTCTTTACAAGTTCCATAATTTATGTAGAAAAATATACAAGAAAAGAATTTGGGGATAAAGAATAGGTTGGGTATGTAACATTTAACATAAATAAAAAGCCTAAAGCAAAACCAAAAAGAAAACCAATCATTTTATTTCTGTACATCAAGACTACAAATAGTATTTTAACACTTCATTTATTACCCAAATTAAGAAATTATACATTTTTATACGGTTACTAGTAAACATCTCAAAATCACTCAGCTTCCCTACCTTTAAAAGGATATTGCTGGTTACTGCGTATTAAATATGAGATCCAACAGTTTCCAGTAACAGCAAAATAGTTTTTTGCATAAGAGATGAATACAAATTTGATTGTAAATTTTGATGATTTAAAATATAAAACTAAAGTTCAGAGGGATGCACTTACGAACCTTAACAGTTTGAACCACAGTTCCTCTTTTAAATTGACTGCAGTTTGCATACGAATACCCAACGATGTGCCTACTACGAGAGGATCAGTTCCTTCCATATGAAAGCAATTTTTTCCCCATCTATCGAATTATATTAAGCAGCATATCCCCACCTACTTTTCTTAGCAGAAATACTGCAGGCAGATGGATATAGAAGCTGTTTAATCACAAAAAATAATGAATTTGACTAGTGTCTACGGCACAGATGTGGTATTTAAGATGAAAAGAAATGATAGGGAAGAGGAATGTGAACACCACAGGCTTCAAATATAAAAGATAAAGCCTGATAACTTTGGTTCAAATAATTTTAATAGTTGTTACATGTATATTTTTCCAAAGTGATGACTTCTGTATGTACTGCTTATGCAATAGGAGTCTGATACATTGAAAAAAAAAAAAAATCTGTACAGGCAGAAAAGACAGAAACAGAACAGAGGAAACATGGATAGTCACATCCATTTATGACAGTGTTCAAGTGATAATGACGCAGCCGAAGGTTGAACTTAAAATAATGCGAATCCAATTTCTCCAAGGTATTTCAGAAAGCACAAATGGAATACTATAAATGTTTTATCTCAGTGCCTACCATCTTGAGGGAAGGTAGTATAAAACAAAATCAGTTCTGCAAAACTATGATTTGTAAACAATTCTACAACGTAAGTAAAGATGTTAGGTTATCGGTAATGAGCATTTTCATCCTCCCAGTTCTGGGATATCTGCAAACATCTGCTTCACTTCCATCTAAGAGATTAATTACAGGATGTTAGCCCCGTCTCATCCCAATGTGCTGCATGGTACACAACTTTATTGCCAGTTTGTGAAATTATTTATGTTTGAACAGCACAAAGCCAAAGCTTCATCTTTGGTTCATTTCACTGAGATGTCACTGTTCTTTAAATGTCCTCTTTCTTCGCATAAACACAGAAAACAGCCACACTGCACACGGCATTCATTGTTTTGAATCATAAAGCAGTGTCAATGTAATATTAATTAATGAAAGCTAACTAAGAAATCGTGTTTAAAAATGAAACCTATTGGAGGACATTTGATAAGACACAAGAACTGCAGAAATCTAGACACAATTCCCTTAAAACTGCTTGGGTGTGGGTGCTGCTTATAGAGTAGGCACTGGTTAGTTCCTCTGCACATCATCCAAATAAGCGTCAGTTCGACTCAGCTGAGTTCAAATCCAGCAGCACATTCAATGGCATAAAGAAGCTTGCTTCGCATAAGATTTTCGTCATAAAACTCAGGAAGCTTCAGCAAGTTCATGCAGGTACTGGCAGTAGGTAGCCTGTCTAAATCAGATCCTCCATTGTGAATGCAAAATGCAGGATACAACTCCTGAAAAATGCAACAGGGAAACGCATATCAAAAAACACATACAAGCCAAAACCTACCCTGTAACAGCTGGCACGAATTTCTAGAAATAAATCATTAGATTAAAATCTGTCACAATAACATATTCAAATGTCATTTTCTTTTGTTCCTGATGGCCCCAAAAGCACTCTTGAACTGTGTAGTGCCTTCCTCTACCTTGTCCCCATCAAGATCCATTAATCTGCAAAACACAAAGCAATTTATCTGGTTCTAATGAAAAATAATAATTTGCCATTGTTTATACACTCTATTCTGCAAGTCTATGGATGCTACAGAAACAGTGAAACGCGAAATGGAAAAAGTAGTACAGAAGCGTGCAACAATTTTTTTGTTGTATTTGGGAGAAACAACCTGGGATTCACAACTTCGGACTCCTCTTACAAAGCCTCCCAAATGCCCGTGGATGCTCTTCATTCTGTAGGAACAGGAAAAGGCTGGGCTCCTGCTACACTGCAGTTCTCTGACAGTGAAACACGCTGAACACAGGGGACTACAGCCCACTAGCAGTAACAGAGGCGGATGGAAAAGGATGTTTTGTCGTGTTTGAATGACATAATGTTTGTCATTGTATAATGACATGGCCTCTTCTGAGAATTATACTTTCTGGTTTTTTTCTTTCCCGGCAGGGAAGACATTGTTTCTGCATACACAAAAAATCCCAGCAGAGATAATTTTGCTCTAGCTAATGAAGTGATGTGCTATGCCAATTTTATGTACAGATTCTCTAGTTGTCAAAGCAATGCTCTATGTAAAAAAAAGATGAATGACCAGATCCAATACAAATTATAGTACTACATCAATTTCTTTGTGACAGCCAAAAAAACCCAAACCCCCAAACAAATGAAGAAACCATGATCAAACACACCCTTTCAGCGTTTTCCTTCTAGAGCTTTAGTTTGTTAGCATACCCCAACATATAAAAGAAATTCTTCAAGAGGCTAAGTATCAAGCCATCATTTCCCTTCTACTCACCACAATATACAATGATCATTTCTCTGTTAAAATCAATTGCCTGATAAAACACTAAAGGCATTTCTTGCCCTAAAGGGATTTTTGTCTAAACTAATCTTTCTGCAAGCCTACAATTTATGAACTTCGAGACAAACGGTACTAATGACTTCAGTGGATCTGTTCACGTCTGAGATTAAGCAAGTATTTACACTACCGTGTTCCAGAACTCTGAATCAAGAGGTACTTTATATTCTCCACATAAAGACCTAACTTTATTTAAAGCAATTATATTCAGTGTTTATTTACTGAGTGATTATAAAGTCACTCAGCTGTTACTGGGATGATACATACGCAAGACACGAGTTGTGCATAGCGACTCTGTAATGATATAAATTTGTCAAACCCTGATTATTCTTCTGATGTGATAACTACTGATCTGAGGAACAGATTTTTAACACATTTTGTATGTAGTACTTAATTGTTTTAGTAAAATCTGATTTTTTTTTTTAAAGTTAAAAATAGTGAAAAAGATATTTATTTGTTACCTCTAAAGCACTGCTTTTGCTGGCAGGAAAGTATTCATTCATTTTATCAAACGCTCGCCTGAGATAAAAGAGCTCTGATTTTAGAAACTGGGAAAAAAAATCCCAGCTCCAAAGGCAGAAGGTCAATTAGATTCTAAGCTAAATTATTGTTCAAATGGAGGCCTTAAAAAGTATTTCATGGCTAAAATGCTGCATTTTTAGTGTTCCTTTCAAAATGCTAATTGAATTCCCCTACTTTAGCTTTAAAAATGGAAAAATGAAGTTCTAAATTGAAATGTCAAGCCAAGGGCACCATTTGTTGCATAATTAAATACTGTGCAGCGGGAAACTGCAATAGTTTGGAAGTGAAAAGTATCATCCATTTATTATGTGACCTGATTGGAACTTAACAATTTTCAACCATGCTTTAATGATTTTTTTTTCTGTCCGTAACAATCACATTTATTAAACTTATTAAACTTTAATTAGCTTTAGTAAATGTTATTCTAAGTCTGAATCTGGCAGTAAGAGTTTAAAATTTTGAAATGATGCAAAGCTAGACTGTGCTCTCCATAAGCTATGAATGTCGAGACATTTCCTTATCTTAAATTAAGATGCGCTAACTTTTAGAAAACCTGAAGGTTCCACAATAGAGAGCATACAGAAGATTTCAGAGTGAGAACCAGAAATTGTGTTCCTCTCAGGAAAATACAGCACCCATACTAAAACTGTAAACAAATTCTGAAGATTGCTTGTATTAATGTCTACCATCAACATCGATATATTCAGACAGTTATTTGGCTGGTAATACTCAGCGCTCCTGGGGCTTTGCACTCTTCATTTTCAAAGCTCTAAACCACACACTGTCACAGGCTACCAAGATGTGACTGCTGATGACAATACCAGTTACCCGCTTCCTTTTCTGGCAAACATTTCACGGCAACCCCCTGCTTTGTTGGTAAATCTGTGTTAACAAGACGCTTCTGCAAGCACCATGCCAGTACTGACCTAACTCCCGCCCAGCGCTGCCCAGCAAAGCAGCAGTGAGGCCTTTCCACTCTGCTTTCCGTTGCCGAGACTGCTGCATGTGGCTGACCTTGCAAGTCCGTTGTACAGTGAATTAATCTATTAACTTATTGCTGTCATGCTGAAAATTTGATGACTATTTTACTTGCATTTTTTCCTAGCCAAGTACATTAAAGTCAGGTTGAGGCCTATCTCCCAAATACCCACACAAACTTCAACTGTCCACATTCAGCTTCGCTACATCCTGTTGCTAATGTGTCACTGTCAGCCTTAATATTTTTAGACTTTTGATTCACTTCCTCCATCTCTTCAAATGTCAGGCTGGCAACCTCAAAGCTGGGTAGCTACATCTACATTTCCTGCTCTCCCCTTGTAATTAAAAAGGATGACAACAAATGGAGACTCCTCTTTACTTTGTTTCCACACAATTGTTTCCCAGTTCTCCCCTCATGACATGACTGATGTGTGCTGTTCTCTCTTGGTATCATCCCACAGCTTCCTAATTGTTCTTCCCACTGTCCTATAAAATCCTGTTTGTTGCCAGAGTACTGTACAGTGATATTCACACAGACTTGGAGAGTTTAAGAGCAATGCTTGCAGGCTTTTAAATAACCAATCGCATAAACTAATCAACGAATACCCTAGATAGGATTCATGTGATTAACCAGCCATCTCCGCTGTCTCCATATCCACATCTCGTCACCCCAGGCTCTCTATACTGTTCAAGGGGACCTAGCTAGTATGTGTTGTGGGATCTAAGACACGATTCATTTCATCCCGAAGCAGACACATAGAACAGTCAAATTACCAACTGAAAGTGCTCATTCCTCTCTTAGGTGCCTATAAAAGGAGTGTAGCTGAGCTACAGACTGCAGATATTGAAGGTGGAGGATACGGTGCCCATCCACGTGCTACCAGCAACCACGCAGCACTTGCTACAGCAGCTGGAGCATAAGACTGCATGAGGTTTACAGAGCAACTGCACCAAAGGGAGGTTTAAATAACGACACGCTGCAACAGCAGCGCTGCACACCCCTATCAGCCTAGGAAGAAACAGGAAAATAAACAAAAGGATAGACGAGGGAAGAGAGCTTGAAGTTGCAGCATAAGGGGATGGATGGAAGTCGAGGGAAAAGGGCCACGCTCCCCTGCAGAATGTGGCACTAGAAATGACTTTTCCACTTCAAAATCACTCTGCAGCCTAAAAAGAAGAGCTGTTTAAGCCACCAGGAGTATTCTTTCCTCACCTGTAACAACTGATCTACATACTAGTGTATGACAGCCCACATATGCTTTTATATGTTTTAAATCATTCAAGTGGCAAAGGTGTGCGAAGGAGACCGCTGTGATTTCAGTATCAGAGTGTCGTCTTGCCTGTTTTCCAGAGGAAAACTGTTTTTATGAGAAAAATAGATCATCAAAAGTTTGAAGAAGAAAAACAGTGGTGAGTAGTACAAACATCTAAGTTGTGTGTGTGCAAGAGGAAGGTGGGGGGTTGTTTCATTTTTTACTTCTGACATCTTTATCGTGTGTCACCTGCAGGACACGTTACAGGAAAGGGCCCAATTCCTATAGCCGAGAAGAAATTCTTCTAAGAATTTGCCTTCCAAGTAATTTTTTAAATGCCAATTAAACACGCTCCCCCTGTCCGCCCCCCCCCCAAAAAAACCAAAACCAAAAAAACCCCACCAGAATGAACTTTCACAGTATGATTCAAGAAAAAATTGTGCAAAATTCCAAATATGTTGTTTCCGTCTCCAGCCTATTAGGTATATCTGAATTCCTTGTTCCTATATAAAATGTTAGTATCTGTCCCTGAAGGACTTCTATAATGACAAAATGTTCATTGAAAACCATTTCTTTTACAAAACAGCTAATAAACCTTCAGGACTCACACAATGCCTGCATTCATTTCTTATGGGTTCATCTACCTATTTTATGTAATAAATGTAGGAAATTAGTTACTATCCACTACTAATTAAATATTGTATCACATTACCTTATAGCATGAAAATTTACTAAGCACAGGTACCCAAATTTTGTTTAGTAACAAATTTTTTTCTTACTTGTAAGCAACTGGATGATGCAATGCCTGTATTTATGTTCCACATAAACCCACCTTTGTGTTAATTTTACTAAATAGCACATCCTGTTTACAATATTAAACACACTGTTGACCACTGTACTGAAGGTGATGGTGTTGCTATGGAGCAATTTATTCTTTTATTTTCTTACAGAGAAGCACTGAATGTTCCTACGTTTTAGGGGAAATTAAGACCATGGCCAGTTCTTAGACAGAATTTTGCAGCCCAACTGAAACTCATGGGTAGAACATCCCCAGAATTTAATTTCAAAATGTCTTCAACTTGCCTCACCCTCTCTTAAATTTTATAAGCAGTACACTGAAGTTTTCTTCATACTTAAGCTTTACTGTAAACAGCAATCTAAAGATAGCAGCTAAATATTTAGATGCAAAAGTTAATGAGCTGTGACCCTATAAGCAGATAAATGGTAATTAGAAGGAAACAACACATCTCCCACTTCAAATGGTTGATTTAAGAGGTTTAAATTTAATAGCTGCTTTTATATCCTAAATCCTCTTTTGCCTGTTTTAAAAGACATCATTCTTAACTCAACCTGTTCCTTGAAACTGGTAGCAACACTGCTCCTGTACAGCAACGTGGAACAGTAGCAAGGATCTTCCACGACGAGAGTAATCGCTCTAACTGATGTGGTTTTAGGCTTATCAAATTTTGCAGTTAAAATAGAAAACAGCAGAACAACATTTCATGAAATATTTTACAACTATACTCGTAATACATGCAAGTGCAAACATTGAAGCTGTTCCTGTAGTCACAGAGGAATATTCTTCTCAAATTGTAAACGGCTGTAGACAAGAAAAGCTTGTATCATAATCTGTAGTATTCACAGAAACTTGACGTGTACCTTAAAGCCCAGAAGAGGCGGTCGAGAGCAGCTTGTTACAAACTTCAGTAGTTTGCGTTTCTCTTCATCAGTGAAGCTTTCTACAACTCTCCAGAATATTTTAATGACAGGATGGTCTGCTGTGTAGCCACCTACAATGAGATTTAAATGATTCATAGGTAGAATAGTTTTATGTAAGAAATAAATTATTCAGAAAACAAGTATCAATCTTGAAAAGCTTGGGGAAAATATTAAAACCAGCAGGCTTACACTGCTGACTTCCAGTATCTACAGATCTCTTTGATCACTGCCTTCTGAGTTTCTCATTCATTGCTTACCTACAGCTACTGTCTCCCTCAGCTTCTTAACTACAGTTTTCTTCACTGAATCCTATTTCTTTACTTGAAATTAACTTTATTTAGTTTAGCACTTACATAGTAACTTTGGATTACTGCCTTTTACTCCAAGAGTTTGCAAAACCTGCAAGACTCAGGATGGTTTTTTAATTAATCGACTTACCTTGAGGTAAGCTCAGATGTGAACTGATTATATAGTAGCTACTTTTTGATCACATTCATGATAAATGCAGGGAAAAATGAAGATACCTTGCATTTCTCACAAGGAAAAGAAATATGAGCTCTCTTCAGGCTGGCTGAGAAATGGTAAGTATCTGAATGCAGTGGTAGGAACAACCATCCCAAAGTCATTTGCAGACTTACTTTCAGGGCAACCAGACACAACATCAACTAACATCCATTTAGAAAGAGAATTACATGTTCTCTAATTATCTGGCTATAAACTTGCATTTAAGTGTACAAATAAAATAAACTGCATACCTGTATCTCCCAGCATTTATAGAATTAGGTTGTAATTTTACCCAATCTTCTGAAATTCCAGTCTCTAGAGATTTTGGCCAAAGTTAACACGAACGACCTGACAACTTTTATTTAAAAGCTGGGATAACAAGCAAGTTTATTTATTCCCGAGTCAGTCATAATACATTTTTTATTTAAGTAAAACATACTAACCTGAATAGTTTGTGAAAGATTTAAGGTCATCCAAACTAATAGGAACCTGGGCACCAGAAATCAAAACCTAATAGTGAAGGAAGTTAGACAATTATATTACAGGCAAAAATTAGCATTTATTTCTGTTTAAAGCAATTGTTTTCTGCAGTTTTAGGCAGAATTACCTGTATTTCCTGTTGATCAAACATTCGAAGCCATTCAAGATTCACAACATTGGCCAGTCCCTGACGGAAAGCAAGGCAATGCTGCCGAATTTGCTTGTTTAACCTGTAGTCTGCCACCAGATGGATGTACGCGATTCGGTTAGCGCTGGTAACAGGAATGTCTTTTCCACCGGGCTTCAGCTCAACCACCTATAAACAGAATAATTCTCATCATCTTGGTAAACTTTAATTCTGTGTGCTGTAACCATAAAATTGAAATGCAAAACATTCTAGTAAGAGATGCATATATTTGAAGTTTACTAGAATATACTCAAGAATATTCACCTCAAAATAAGATAAAAGACTACAACAAGTTATAAAGGTAGGGGGGGCTGTTTACTCGTAAGAGCCCATTCTATGTCATCCAGTTCTTAGACCTACACCTCCAAGCTGCTAATGCAGCTGATCGCATGGCCTCGTGGTTTATTGCCAGAAAGCAGATTTGGCAAAGTCAGAGCTCTTTTCTAGGAGAAAGTGGCTAATACTAAATTTACCACTGCAAATCACACAAAGTCAGACGAAAATCCTCCCCTCAGGCAAGCTCCCCCCTCGCTTCACATGCTGGTAACTGCCCTGGAAGAGAGAGTAGCCTGTATAAGCATGGACTTCACACACAGCGCTCTCCTTCCACTTGGATTAGGAAAGCTGTGCTCAACTGGCCAGGCTCTGCTCTGACTGTTTGGCGATTGTGAATTCTGCAGGATCACCTTATAGTAAAAGCAATGTCTGCTGAGTCAAAACTAAGATTCTGATACAAGCCTAATTTACAGGATGATAAGCATTCACAATTCCTACGGTGGAAAATCCAAATTATACATGTTCAGTACTTTCAATAAAAATACAAAACAAACAAACAAAAAATATCAAGCATACGCCTTGTTTTTCTACTGAGAAGCTTTTGTCCTTCAAGTACATCAAGACACCTTGGCATGGAAGAATTTTTAATGAAAAAAAGCAAAACAAAACAAAGATACTGTAATCGCATTAAGATATAAGCGAGGATCGATGGTAGTTGTTACTAAAACACTACTGACCTTGACATATTCTACTTTTTACTACAAAATTATAATTTTGTTGCGTAGCAGCCAAATCTGAAGGGATTATTTGAGTACCAAGAGGAGAATAAAAAAAACCTGAAAAGCCAAGATACTGTCGCCTTCTGAAGCCTTCAGAAAAAAGTCTGTTTTTCTACACTTTGGAGTCGGCAATTTTTTAATTATATTTTTTTTGTTAAATAACTACGCATTTCAGTTTGTGGTAATGATCACATCTTTAGAGCACAAAGAATTAAACACATGAACAGCTTCTTTGGTAACATGCTACCTAATAACGTCAGCTGTTCCAGCACTAAGCAAAATGCAAAGTGGTAAGATTAAAAAATTGCAGTGCTTTTGAACATTCAGATTTTTACTTGATTCATAGGTTTTTAAGGCGAAAAGAGAACATTAAGATCTGTGAATCTGACCTCCCAAATAACACGGGCCAGAGGATTCTGTCTAGAGATTCCTGTATTTAACTCAATAAATCCACAGATGAGTTAGAGCACATTTTTTAGAGAGACAGGCAATCCTGGTGTAAAGCCTCCATGTGATGGAGTATTTACCACTTTCCTTGATAAGCTAGAACAACCTGAATTACAATAGGTGTTAAAAATGTGTCTGTCTTCCCACTTTAATACTTCAGCTGCAAGCTTCTTGATTTTGTTACACCTACAGTAAAAAACCTCATCAATACCCCACCATCTCTGAGTGTAGGTAGTAGTGACTATGTTTAAGTCCTACTCCCTGAAGAATTAAGTAAAATAAAGGTATCGGTTTAGCTGACTCTTTCACTCCCTGCACACATGAGCTTGCTCCCTTCTGAGCGAGTCCCCTTCAACAAGAACTGTGGACCCAAGAGGCAGGATAGCTTCTTCTGGGGAGAGAGGCTCCCTTCCGGAGCCTTGGATGCCATGCAGCCGGCCAGTAGAGGGGGTACAGGCCAGTACCTGGTGCCACTGGCTGGCCTAAGGGTAAGGATATTTTCCTGGTAAAGTCCACAAGGAGTAGTAGTAGAAGTATAGGATATGTTCCATACCACGGTGTAAATATCGGATGAGAAGGGACCACTGTGCTACTGAGCCTTCTCCTGCTACTGCAGCCAACAACGCACTCTAGAAATGTACTGTGCTTCAACCACTGGAGTGGTTTTACTGTTGTCACTGAGAAGTTAGTCAATAACTGGATTCATATAATGATTAGAAAAATTCTAATTTCCACTTCGAGTCCAATGGATAAAGTTTGTTCATACCCATTGTTCTTATTTCAACATTGCCCTATAATTTAACCAGCTCTTTACTTTCCTCCTCAATTATATCCATGATGTATTACTTACAAGCAGCAACTTCATTAATCTTCTCCGAGACTTTTTCATGGAACTAAAATATGTCAAGTTCCTTTAATTTCCTCCTATAAAATACCATTTTACAAAGCCTAACAAGATCAGAAATCTTTCGCTTACTTCTTACTTTAATTCCTGTCCTCTTAAGTGTTATAGGACCTGAGCTACCAATGATGTTCCATATGAACAGATCATTGCTGAGACCTCAACACTAGTAATTCTTCGCTATCTGCCCTCTTACAAATCTTCTATATTTGTTTTGCAGAACTGCATAATTATCTGTTCTTTTGGCAGTACTGCACTAAATACAATTCCTCTCTTTGAAGTATGGACACATTGAATTTGGCCATATTAAAGCGTATTTGTATCACCCAACTCATTGAGCTTCTCTCAAGAATACAGACACCAACAATAAACCAACCAATAGTTATTATACCATTTGCATACAATAATTTCTATTTACACAAAAAGATGCTTGAACTGACTTCCTCCCTAAAATAGCAAAAGAGAACTACTGGCTGAGTGTTCTAGAAAACTGCTGTGTTTTAAGATTCATCCCAGCACTAGGTGAAGTAAAATGTCTACCCTTCCCTGCAGGTCAGCAAATAGAGATCACAATACAGATTAATTTATGCTTATGTTTGCTCTCCACAATGGTCTAAGGATGCTGGAAAAGCTGTATTCATTGTATAATGAAAGTTACTCTCTCTCCCTATAATGTTTTTCCTGCAAATCAGAGAAAAAAAAACCAAAAAACTGTTGTACTCTTTCTGACCACTATTTTCAGAAAACAGGAAAAAATACTTTCTAAAAAAACCCTATTTTTGTTTTTATTTTTATAGTTTTAAGTAGCAAAGCTTGATTTCTGATCCAGCAACACTTCCATCACTCCCCTGCTTCCCCCCAACCCTGCATTGCCACAAGTAAGCCTACAGCATTCATTCCAGTGATCTAATTACCCATTTTCAGGGTTTGTCAATGTGAGATTAATTCTACCACCGTTTTGTGAAAGTATCATCACAGTCTGAAACAGAGGAACTAATGTAGCAGGAATAAGAAATATATTATGCCATAAAGGCTAAGTAGGATGTAAAAAAGAGACAGAAAACAGTAACACTTGGGCTGTCGTTAAAAGTCTAGTAAACATAGATATAGTTCACTTTTTACTCATTCCTCATTTTCATGGCATTTTAAAGGGGCTATTGCAGAACCCCCACTTCTAAAATGACAGGAATGATTGTTGAAGAGTTCCTTTTCAAAAAGGCCACAACAACAATCTAAAATGATTTAACAGCTTACATTTTTATTTTTATCCACCCAATTTTCACCACTAGATGGTGCAAGATAGTTACACAGGACGGGCGAGAATATAAAACTTCCCGAAATGTGCAAACTTGTGTCATCACCTTATCTTCTAGTTTGTAGATCTAAGTTTAAAAAGTAAACCAACAACATTTTAACTTGGTTCTTTATCAAAATCACAGATTTTAAAAGCAATCAAATCACATATATTGTTTAGACAAGTATTCAGATCATTCAGACAATACCATAGAGAAATGAATTTGATTCCATAGTCACAATGTCTGTTTTCGAAATGAAGGGGAAATATCAAAATGGGATATAGAAGTCCCATATTTTTAAAAATCTGCAAGACAAGGTGCTTTGCATTTTTTGGTGACGTGGACAGAAGTACTGCATTAGGCCTCTGACTGAAGGTTAGACACACTGTGAACTACGGTTGCCTGCACCTACCGTTTTCTTGGCTATAAATTCAACTATATGTTTGTGCAGGTACAATACTAAAAAAACTGTGCTCAACTTACATTTATATTTCACTTAGGAAAACCACCACAGTTTGGGGAAAAAAAAAAAAAAAGAAAAAAGGAAATCTCCATTTTATGTGTGGTTGCAGTTCGAGTGAATGGTTCAGATGATCATTTTCAGTTATTACATCTATTGTTTTAACGTTAGCATAATAATGAAATAAATACACACCAAAAATCAGGAAAACAGTGAATATCACAGTATTTGTCAAGCAGAATTCAGGGGATCAGGGGATTATCTTCTGGCTTACTGATAATTATAATTTGTCACACAAAGTTGCTTTGTAATGTGATTATGGGGAGACAACAAGTCTCTGTTGGTAGACAAACTTAATGGAGATAAAGGGAACATTTCGAGGGTAAAGTGGGAAATATTTTAGGAAAGAATAAGGGACCTGTCATCTAGGTATTTTGTGTATGAAGAGGTAAGACATCTCCAGTGCAATTTCAAAAAACACTCTTAAAGTCAAGAATTCTTACAAACTTGTTTTTAGGACAGATTAAAATATTTTATCTTCTGTCTTGGACTCTGATCACTTTTGTTCACATCACCCCTAAAGTTTTTCCCCATTCTGAAAACAAGTAGATAAACGCTTGCTTTCTTTCTGTGTCATCTGCCTTCCAGATGTTCAGGCAGGAGTTCCAGGTAGGAGATTGCATTTGAATGTCTAAGAATGCCTTTGCCATAAGTGTTATAAATCTGCCTGAGAAGGATCAGTCTTAAATGTTTCCCTTCTGAAAAACCTCCAAAATCATTCATCTAAGCCACTGTATTCTAGTAAAGAAGTTGCCATGACAGAAACTTTAAGAATTATTTTTAAGGCTTCAAAATTTTCTCTCAGGGAAATTTAAAGGCAAAGTACTCTCCTTTAGTGAGTCAACATATTTTCAGTAACAACAATGGCATTCACATCCGTTTTAAAAAGCCAAAGAAGGTGTCCTGACACTCCACTTCTCTACTATATGGATTTAATAGAAACTGCGGCCACATATACTGTAGTGCTTCTCTGTGGATTTATGCTTCTACACTTCATTTATGGAGTCTTCTGATTATGGACTCTTCCCATATTCAACCATTCTGATCCATGCAATCTCAAGAATCAGTGTTTAAGAAGACTCACTGAGTACAGAATCTAACATTTCTGAATCATCCTCTCCTCCCTTGGGCAGCCACAAAGCTCACCCTCCTCACTGAGAGAGAGGGGGGAGGAAGCAAGGGAGGTCTGAAAAGAGGAGGTATTTTCCTGAATTTATTATCACGGAATCACGGAATCTTCAGAGTTGGAAGGGACCTCTAGAGATCATCTAGTCCAACTCCCCTGCTAAAGCAGGATTACCTAAAGCACATCCCTCAGGACTGCATCCAGGCGGGTCTTGAAAATCTCCAGAGAAGGGGACTCCACACCCTCCCTGGGCAGCCTGTTCCAGTGCTCTGTCACCCTCACTGTAAAGAAGTTTTTCCGTGTATTTGAACGGAACTTCCTATGTTCTAACTTGTGCCCATTGCCCCTTGTCCTGTCACTGGGAACCATTGAAAAGAGCCTGGCTCCATCCTCCTTAAACCCACCCTTTAGATACTTGTAAACATTAATCAGGTCCCCCCTCAGCCTTCTCTTCTCCAGGCTAAAGAGTCCCAGCTCTTTCAGCCTTTCCTCATAAGGGAGGTGCTCCAGTCCCATAATCATCTTGGTTGCCCTACGCTGGACTCGCTCCAGTAGCTCCCTGTCCCTCTTGAACTGGGGAGCCCAAAACTGGACACAGTACTCCAGTTGTGGCCTCACCAGTGTAGAGTAGAGGGGGAGAATGACCTCCCTCGACCTACTGGCCACAGTCTTCCCTATGCAGCCCAGGATGCCATTGGCCTTCTTGGCGACAAGGGCACACTGCTGGCTCATGGATAATTTGCTGTCTACCAGGACCCCCAGGTCCTTCTCCTCAGAGCTGCTTCCCAGCGTGTCCGCCCCTAACATATACTGGTGTTTGGCATTCTTCCTTCCCAGGTGCAGGACCCTACACTTGCTTTTGTTGAACCTCATTAGGTTCTTCTTTGCCCAGCTCTCCAGCCTGTCCAGGTCACGCTGGATGGCAGCACGGCCCTCTGGAGTGTCGGCCACCCCTCCCAGCTTGGTATCATCAGCAAACTTGCTGAGGATACACTCTGTCCCTTCATCTAGGTCATTAATGAATATATTGAACAAAATTGGTCCAAGTATTGACCCCTGAGGGACACCACTCGTTACAGGCCTCCAACTGGACTCTGTGCCGCTGATCACAACCCTCTGAGTTCTGTCACTCAGCCAGCTCTCGATCCACCTCACTGTCACCTCGTCTAGCCCATACTTCCTCAGCTTCCTAATGAGGATGTTATGGGAGACAGTGTCAAAAGCCTTGCTAAGGTCAAGGTAGATGACATCTACGGCTCTCCCCTCATCCAGCCAACCCGTTATAACATCATAGAAAGCTATCAGATTGGTCAGGCATTATTTGCCCTTGGTAAATCCATGCTGACCACTTCCAGTAACTTCCTGTTCCTCAACGTGTTTGGAGACGACATCCAGAATGAGTCGCTCCATTACCTTTCCAGGGACAGAGGTGAGACTAACCGGCCTGTAGTTCCCTGGGTCCTCCTTCTTGCCTCTTTTGAAGATTGGAGCGATGTCAGCCTTCCTCCAGTCCTCAGGCACCTCTCCTGTTCCCCATGACCTTGCAAAGACAATGGAGAGTGGTCTAGCGATAACATCTGCCAGCTCTCTCAGCACTCGCGGGTGCATCCCGTCAGGGCCCATGGATTTATGAATGTCCAGCTTGGCCAAGTGGTCTCTGACCCCATCCTCCTCAACTAAGGGAAAATCTTCCTCTCTCCAGACCTTCCCCCTTGCCTCCAGGGTACGGGATGCGTGAGGGACGGCTTTATCAGTGAAGACCGAAGAAAAGAAGGCATTCAGTAACTCAGCCTTCTCTGTGTCTTCCACCACTAGGGCACCCGTCTCATTCATCAGTGGACCTATATTTTCCCTAGTTTTCCTTTTTCTGTTGATATACTGGAAAAATCTCTTCTTGTTCTCTTTAACTGCAGTGGCCAAGGTGAGTTCTGATTGAGCTTTGGCCCTTCTAATCTTCCCCCTGCATAGCTTTGTTATATCTTGATAATCCTCATAAGTTGCTAAGCCCCTTTTCCAGAGAATGTAAGCCTTCCTTTTTTTCCTGAGGTCCAGCCAAAGCTCTCTAT
Source organism: Larus michahellis (assembly GCF_964199755.1). Lineage (NCBI taxonomy): Eukaryota > Metazoa > Chordata > Aves > Charadriiformes > Laridae > Larus > Larus michahellis. The sequence goes on along the minus strand of NC_133897.1, from coordinate 10,695,394 downwards.
TTAGCCAGGCTGGCCTTCTTCCCCATCGGCTCGTCTTTCGGGACATGGGGATGGCCTTCTCCTGTGCTTCTAAGAGCACCTGCTTGAAGTATGACCAGCATACACTTATTATAAGCATTTTATAACTATTTTATCATCATCTAATCTAAAAGATAAAAGGAAAAATAAAATCAATATACACAGCTACCTGAAGGCACCTGTAAATACAGGCTGATGTTCTTTTGAGACTTTTTTACTGGCCACCATTTTATGCAGCAGATACAACAGTCGAAGTCTAGGCTGGCATCACGGCGTTAGATAGCTCTTTATCAACAGCTAAAGCTATTTGGGGTTGGAAGATAAAAGTTGATGGCATAGCTCCCCTAATTAGCAGGTCTAATGTGCAAATTATTAAGTACCTTTTTCAACTTCTGGTGAATGCACTTTGACAATAGTTTAATGGGATCTAAAAGCACATTACAGGATTGGGATCAATACGCTGATAATAGAATTTCTACCTTATATTACTGACAGAGGCAATAGAGCCCCTTTTGAATGTGTCTTTCATTGCAGATAATGCTTTTGTGCCACAATTGCTGGATGGACACTGTCATGAGGATAGCTATTTACAATGATAGATTTATGATGCATTTCTTGGGCACTAATTTATTAGAGGCTAAAGTGGTTGTTTAGCTGAAAACTAGTGATAATGTACATTCAACATAAGGAGTGCAAATTAAGCTCTTTCCCAAAGTGAATTAGCCTTACCTTGACACAATTAATTAGCATGCAATGGTTACACGAGTCAAATACCAGACAAAATGTATTTATCCGTATGAGGTCTATTAAGATAATGAAATTAAATATAAAAAGTAACTTATTGCATTAAAACACAGAAGACAGTGACGAGAACCAATTAGTTCTGTTGAACTACAATAACATGCAGTCTCATTAAAAGATGGTTAATGCTTCACGCGTATAGTGTTCTCTAAGTATAAACATAGCAATACAGTATTAGAATATTGAATTTAACTTACATTTCATTTAGTTGCTCAGAAACTCACTATTATAGTTAATCTTCCTTTTAAAGTTATGCCAAATAATTAAAAATCAAGTCTTGATAATACTACCCATAGCCCTCAGAGAATTTTAACGAACAAATTAGGCTTCTCTGCAAGAACGCACCTTTTACAAGCTTTTGTTGCAGTAGGTAGAGCTGGACACATCTCTAACTTGGATCCCCTTGTATGCTATTTCTGAGCTTTTTCTCTTTTCTATGTCCTTCTACCTTACATGTTCAGGTAGGTTCTAACTTGTGTGGCTTATTTTTGAGGACCTACAGAGTAGATGTATAACGTGTGGAAACCATAAGCTCTCCAGAAAATATTCGCTACTTCTCATTTTTAAATAGAGACTAAACTGCATTTGTATTAGCTACAATCAACAAAACTATTACTTTAAGTTCATTTAAATGAGTGGCTCTAGAATACAAACAACAGACTCCCCCCCCCCCCCGGCCCGCACCCCCCCCAGGAAAATCCTAGGTTATATTGGAAACTGTCATCTTGTGTGTTTTGCAACCCACTAACCAAATAAATGGACACTGTAGAACTCAATTCAGTATCAGTGACTTAACAGCACATGCTAGAGCAGAGCAGGCGCTCAACTGTACAATACTGTACAACAGAGTAGACACCCTAAGAACAGGCTTTCTGATACATCTGTACCACATGCCTTTATTTCAACTTTTTGAGTGTTTTTCTAACAGTGCAGGTCAGAAGTTTTCATACAGGGAGTGTAACCCAAGGGAAAAAAAATGGCATACGGCGTATGTTTAATATGAAACATTACTTATATCAGGCAATTGTTGACTCTGCCCTTCAGTATGATTCAGGAACCCAAATCTGAGGACACTATTATAAAACTGTGATGCAATCCAGGTTTTAGGATTTTCTAAAATGACAGGAAATGGATGACAGAGGAGTAACGATAAAGTCCAAGCCTGATGCTGTTAAAGCGGAAGTCTTGTACATCAAATTTGCTATGATTTAAGCAGCAGTAGAGAACTCAACCTAACAGTTTCCAGGACTCGCTGCTGCATCTCAGTGGTGCTGCTGCTTCTGAGAGATGTGCACAGTCCCAGGCTTCCCCGACCAACACGCACAGCCAAGAGAACTGCTTACCCGCTTTTATAGCCTCTGCTTCTTCCACAAGAAACAAGGCTGAATGAGGATGCTGCTGCATGTCACAATGTTGTCAGGTCTACCTTTTTGATCCAATTATTAAACAAATACCATAATCAAGTATAAGTAGGCCATGAGTAGTGCCCAATTTTAAATCCTCCAAAATGAAAGAGGAAGCACGACAAGACTTCAACTAAGGAGATTAACTGTATTAGCAAATAAAGGCACACTTTTGAAGCTCTGGCGATGTTGATTTTCTACAAAGAGCACAAGTGATCTTTAGTACTGACAACAGAGCAAATAAAAGCCATAATTTAATTACAAGTACAATCACGTTAAAAACTCGTATTAAGGACCTAACTGTCACAATTTTTAGAAGCACTGAACACCCATTTCTCCCACCTGACTCACCTGGTGTCTCAGCCCCTCAAAAAAAAAAAAAGGGGGGGGGAGGAGGGATTTAAGAAAAAAAAAAAATTAAGATCTAACTTCAGGCCCTCTACTTTGAAAATTACAGCTAATGGAGACAACACTTATCTCACAATAAAGGGTCATTATTATTTAAAAACATTCTGATTTCTAACTCTGATTCCAAAATCAGCCAGTACTTCTATAGTTTACATATCATCTAACTTTTGCAATTATTTGAAGTGCAATCAAAGAAACAACATAAAATATTTTGTTCAAGAAATTATCTTGGGCAATAGAACTTTTAATGTATGACTCTTAGAAATAATCACTACAGTTTACTGCTTAAAAGATCAGAGCTTTAAGTCATCATCAAAAGTTATTTTTTTTAAGTATGCAATTAGTTATTGTCTACTTCAAATATTGAGTCAGCATCCCTGTGATGCCTCACAGCACCTTTAACAGTTGTTTCCCATCACTTTCAAATTAAAAAATGAGTTAGTAAGGGTAGTAACGATTCATCAGTCATACATAAAAGAAAAAAAAGCAAAAGCCATTCTTACCTGTGCTTCCCCAAGGTCATTATTTACCACAGTGAAGTTTAGTCCAAGTTCTTCCACATCTCCTTCATAGCTCTTCAGAAAAAGCAGATTTTTGTACATTTCTGGATCCAGTGAAGCTAAATGATGGATGTCAACATCAGCACTTGTCCCCAGTAATTTTGAGAGGAAAAAACTAGCAAATGGCAGCTCGACCAGCATATTTTCGTAGAGAGCCTGAAAAACAAAGCAATTAAAAGCACATTAGATTTTATTGTTGTACATGCAGGAATTCTGAAGGCTATTGTGTTTTTCCCAACTTTTTGGTAATTTCTTTTTAATTTGGTGCCTGAATAGGATCTTCTCATATAGCAACAGCCCACGTATTGCATGAATTTAAAAATATTCATCAAGTTTGAAATTCAGATATTCTTGTTAAATAGCAAGCTCCCAAATTTTACAAATTAAGTAAAATCTTGGTGATTTTAAAAGGTAATGTCATTGGTCATCTGTCATTAATCTTCTTGTCCGAAGTACGATAGCAAAGAGGAAGTACATCATTGCATAGATTGGCAAGAAAAGCAAAGTTTGCTAAAGGATAATGCAACTGCATCAAGAACGTCTTCCAAAAAAAAGTTAGCATCCCTACCTCCATTAGCATCGCCACAAGCAATACTTCTCCATTCGTATCAATTGCTACATGTAAAACAGTCTGCCCCTTAAAAATAACTATGTAAAACCAGTACCTTTTAAACGAATCCAAACAAACTATTTCTCTTGCATGTCATGCAGATTCATTACTGCATACTTTTGGTGAATTCTACTGTTTAATGAATCATCAGACCATCCTAATTTCCAAGCCAAGAGCTTACCAGCTATGACTGTATCATATGTTCAGTCTTTCCTATACCTAACGCTGTTACACACCTGTCGAAAGATTACTGAACCAAAAGTGAGCCTGACCCGAATATACAGCACTCATAAAAAAAAAAAAAAGTATTTTTACTGAGTTCCCTCAAGATTTTTCAAAAAATGCAGAAAACTCCAGCAATACCACTCTCAGTTGATCTACTGTACGACCACATTTCAATGTAACACAAAGCAACTTTGTGTATTTTTCATACAATAAGTAACAACTTCTTGTTGATTGAAAAAAAAAAATTACTTATGGTGGCTCTCAAAAGGAGAGATGGAAACTTCAGAACTAGAAAGCATGACATCATTTAGAGAAAGCCTACATGAATAAAGGAAAAATAAAAGACTGTTGCTTTTAAAGAAAACGTGCTGTTTGTTTGCCACATCAGCATCTCTAACAATGACAACCAAGTCTTTATGGTATCATCAATATCACTGCCAAGCTGATCAGAAAAGGCATCATCAACACAACGTTATTGTTTGTTCTCTTTTTACTCTTTAAGAGCAGTGTTTTGGCATTACTTAATTCCTCCATAATCTGCTGCAAACTTAGAAAAGGAAGCACAATGAGAAGAAAAAAAAAAAAGAAAAAAAAAAGGAAGAAATGTAGCTGTAATCACTCAATGATATTCCAACAAAGACACTAAGAAAAATATACACAATTCCTTAAACTTCTGAAAGACCATTTCTATGAAGTGAGTTAAACCTTGCAGAAAGAATTGAGAATAACGAGTTCAAAGCCAAAGGGTGCATTATATTTAGAGCTGTATGATTTATTCAAGGTGTAGAAGTCGAAATCCTCATTTGTATAGTTGACTTTAAAAGCAAACTAGAGGGATAAATCATTAATTTGCAATGTATAAGGTCAGTGTTTGCTGTTCCTGCATTAGTAACAATAAAGCCATTGTAATTCCTTAAATATATCAAAGCTACCCGAATTTAAAATGGAATTCCATCTATGACTCATAAAATGTAAATGTAGAGGTGTAATTTTTTACACAAGGCAGGTTTAAGCCTTTAGAGCATTTAATATACAAGGACTAATAAATGATAGCACTAAAAACTATGATCACATCAGCTAAATGGATTATAAATTAAATTTCCATAATGTATGCAACTGAAATACAAATGTAGACATAAATCAAGGTATTTTCTAAACACAGGTTAATTACACAAATTCAAAACCTGTCTATTTTTTATGCAAAATAATCCACTTAGCATTTTTCAAACTGGTCTTAAGTCTTAGCCACTTGCAACACTTGATCCCAGAAGCCTATCAATAATTCCTTGTCAGGGAAAAACAGCAATAGGTATATTGAAGAAACTTGTATGTTATTTTTCAAGTGTCTGTCTTTTATGAGTGTTTATTGCTAGAAATTGTGCCAAAATGATTTGAAATAAAAAGGATTAATTATAGTAGAAGCTTTTTAATATAAGTGAGTGCAGCTGCAATGCAATTAATGCAAATTGTGACGCTATCAGGAAAATAAATGTGAACAACATCACTGGCTATTTCTGTTTGCTGCCAAATAACTTCAGTAATTTACTACATTAAGAATCAATAAAAAAATAATGCATTTCAAATGCATCACTATTAATCTTCAGGTAGTTCCAAAGTGAACATTTATAACTTCATCTAAAAACTATATAAAGCATTTTTAAATAAACTAAATTGTGCAACTTGAGAATAACTTTAATTATTCTTTCCTCTCTCAGCTAAGTGATTGCAGTATTAAAGTATTTTTGGAAACAGACAAACAGTAGTGGTTTAATTAGTTTGAAAGTCAAGCTGTCCTAATGAATGAAAAAAATGCACTCAAACTGTGGTAAATAAAATAATTATAAACTTTTTGTTTCAAAGATGTGAATTACACCGTTACAGCTCCAGCACTGTGCAGAGATGCTGAGAAACGCTGTGTACAATTGAATATGACTAAATAAACTGAAACTTTATTTTTCAGTCTCCATCTAACTGCCCTGTCCCTAACTTCTCAGTCAGCACAAGCTGCCTGTTGCTGCCACCCATTCCTGCCAGAGCAACGACACTGATCAGCTTGCTCATTCAACTGGGTTTGTTTGCCAAGTAGAGGAGTCGTATAGCGGAGGTTGCACGAGCACTGCAACGTGATGAATAAGGTTCAAAATTTGCAGATTATTTGTGTTGTGCTTAGTTTGGGGTGTTGGGTTGGAGTGGGTGCTGGTGGACATAGCACGGACACTGAAGTTGAGCTTGCTTTCAAATCCAAGTCAGATGCAGCTCACGGCTATGGCTGAAACCAGGTAGGACCCGCAAGACCATCTGTTTCAATGGAAGCACAGCCTTAGAGCAGTGAGTTTTCCATGGAAGTCCACACTGACGGGTATTTTTCTTACTGCAGCTAATCTAATGGCCAAAAGGGAAGATTCGCTCCTCTCTATTCCCTTAGTGAAGTGTCTTGGGGAGCTATAAGTAACCCAATTTTAAGCTTAGTTTTCTGCCCATTGAACTCTCTGAACTGTCCTTCTGCAACAGCAACGTAAAGGAGGCAGGAGCCAGCACCACTGAGAGGCAAGGGAATGCTGACCCCCTCTTACAGAGGTAACCAGCTGTCAGATTAATTAGCTGCAATATGAAGCTGCACCGTTAGAATATACTTATATATGTACTTTAATACAATATAAGGTCATGCTCTCTGCACAGAGGTGGTCCTCTTTTTTGCTCCAGCAGACAGCAAACAACTTTGATGGAAGAAGCTGGCTTGCCCTTGGAGGGAGGTAACTTCTGTTTGACTGTAAGTCAGAAGTTCCTGTTCACACACTGCTTCAAGAGATCAAAGCCAGCAAGCTTAACCAATATATTTTTTTAAAACTAATCTCCTTCAAACTTGAAGTACTCTCCCCCTTTGGCAAGTTTCCTTTAACTCTTACGGTCATCCTATGGGACCGATGCCATTCTATGATGAATTCTGAGAGTTCACGTTCCCAACTTTGCTATCTAACGAGCCCCTGACTTGACTATATTGCCTCTGTCCTGAAGTCCCATAAACTGCAATTGACATAAAGCAAAAAGTCCATGCAGAAAGTCATGAAAGGAGCACCTGATGGTCAAATATGACATTAGAATTCTAGCTTCTAACATTTAGATGGGGGAGAACAAACACCTTAACAGAGCCTCCTTGAAAGCCTGGGAGTATTAGAATTCCACTTTCACCAAAGTGTAATTTGCAGATGGCAGCCTGGGGTGAGCGGCTGGTCTGAAGCAGAGACAGGGATGTCTACATCAAGGGCAGTCACACAAGCATCACAAGGGTGACAGGTTCCCAGTAGCTAAAAGGTTATTTCTGCTGAAAGGGCCACCCTGGGTTTCCCAGCGCTATTTCAAACTCTCTAGGGAAAGTTGTGACATCTCTAGATAACTATTAAAATAAGTTTAAAACTTCTGAAACAACTAAACAAAACAAAGCAAACAGATCCGGTTTTCAGTAACAGATTATTTTTGGTACTCTTCACCATAGTGTTTTCCTAGTTATCTCAAGATATCTTAGGTAAGAGCTCTTCAGGAAAAAAAGGCTTTGTGCCATGTTTTAAAACTGGACAAAATTTAAGCTAGTCTAGTCATTTTGGACAAATTAGTTATATATAGTAGAGGTTACAAGAGCATTACAACATGCTGAATAAGGTTCAAATTGTATAAACAAATTCACAGATGAACCAACTAAACTTCCCTGACTGTGAGGCAGCTTTAGTGCCTTTACTTACACTTTCAGGTCTAGAATTAATTATCTCATTTATTATTTCAACTAAAATCTTTCTTAAGAAAAATAATTAATCAGCCATTGCTCCTACTTTCCATTAATCCTTTACAACCCAGAACTGTATTTTAAAACCTAAACAATGCTAAAGTCATACCCCTAGAAAGACACATGGCTTATGGGCCAAGGCAGTAAATGACTGGGTTTAAATTCAGTTATTTCCCTAATCAGCCCCCAAGACCATAACCCTTTCTATTTCAGTCATTTTAAACAGTTACTATTAAATAATACTTAGCACTTACAGAGTGCAATAGATCTTCAAAGCTGTACAGAACCATTAATAAAAATGATAGAAAAATAGCAAAACCATTAGAACTTCCTTCTACCTTATTATTTATATCCTTGAAATAACTCATCACACTCACAAAGCTTTTGGAGCCAGCAAAGCCTTTTCTACCCTAATGAAAAGGATAAAACTAAAAATATAAGTTACATTAAAATTAACATGTACTCGTATTTTTGAGGCATTTTTTAAGCTAGCATTTGGTAATTTTAAGATAAAATAATTTCTTACAGATATACTTAATAATGTGCTTTAAAGTGAGGAAAACCAAATTGACAATGTTCCTAATACCAATATGATAAAATAAAACTAATTCTATCAGGTGGGTGTTGCAATGCAGTACGTCTGCTACCTGGTAGCTTTAAGTCACTGTTTCTCAGTTCCCTCAGTTCTACAAAAGCAGAGACCTCTAGATGCATTCCTATCACCATAGTAATGGGAAGTCTCGTACAACAGCTTCCCTATATGACTGCAAAAATTCATGGTGCGCTTTCTGTTCAAATACTGGATGCCATTTCTGTCTTTTAAAAAAGTAGGAATCCGGAATTCCACAGCTAGATGCCTGCAATTAGACTACTGAGAGCGCTTTATTAATACTCCTTGTGGAAGTGCTAGTATCCTCCAAGTTAAATTTTTTTTTATTCTTTTTTTTCTTTTCAGAAAAAAGAAAGCCTTTTGTAAATTGGTTTTACTTCTGATTTCCCACTCACTGGGAATTTGAAGGGCAGTATGTACAAGTTCATAGAAATTTGGAGATTTGGGGTAGGAAGGCTCAGATGCGAAGGGCCTGCGCCTGTCAAATCTGGCGCAGTCAGTGCAAATACTTGAACTGGCTGCAAGCGTGAGATAAGCACAAAACGAACTCATGACTGACTTGTGAACACATCACCATAAAAATGTAGGGATCCATCTCCAAAGACTCCATTGGAGCATATCAAGTATAATGACCTTGAGTTAAATTTAAAAATGGAAAGTCATGCTAGTATTTTTACTCTAAGAACTCAGGACATACAGAATTTTGTTACAAGAATTTTTATTACAAAAACAGAGTGCTTCAGAAATGTTGCAGAAAACCACCATTCCATCCGCTTGGTACTTTCTTTCTGTTTTAATAGGAACAGTTATCTCTGTAACTTACACCATATAAGTGATATAAATCGCTGTCAATGTCATTTGGGAGGTTTTGAGGGGCAGGAGAGAGGGAAGGACTAGAGGTACCTGTGGATGCAACGGATAACAGATAGTTGTCATGCACTACTGAAGCTCCAGTAAAGGCTTAATAGATTTTTCTTGTCTCAAATTTAAACATAATTTAGTGAGAACTGAAGATAAAGGAGGACATCTCCTCCTTATTCTAATCTTCTGAAAAAACGAAACATTTACTACTATACAACTAACCTCTGGATATGCTTCTAAGATAAATCTGTATTTTAATAGCTGCGAAATTAGTCATTTTTGAAGACAGTTCAAATAGAATAAAGAATTTCAGTAAATATTCCAAACCTAATTGATTGAAATGGACGTAGGTGTTCCCAACTGTGAAAAAAGATCAGGATACCATTACCACACACTCTTAACTGTTTATTTATTCCCTGTCTAGGAACCTGATTTAGAGGCAATAAAATGCAATCAGTACACAAACCAGAAGCAGGAATCATCTGCTAATGGAACTTTTAATTGAGGAGTGACCACTGACATGAGGTAATTCTTTCCATGCAGAACTCCTTGCAGAGACCTCTATGCACTTTATCACGGTAAACAATCACTAACATATGCATTAAAGAAAATTTAAATACATTATGACCCAATAAATATCGCAATCCATCAATACACACTTTTCCTTCCTAAAGATTTAGAGTTAAAATACCACATTTCAGTAGTCTTTTAGTGGTAGACATATATTTACAGGGTTAGTACTAACATAGCTATTTGTAATCAAAAGATAATTGGTTATGTTAAATGAACCAGTACACAAAGGAATTGTCAGGCTGAATAACAGTGTCAGAAAATATATACAGATTAGTTTACATCTACATTCATAAATCTTGAAATAACTTCCATAAGGTATCAATTTCACTCTCTTATGATTGTGTTTCTGCACTCTAAGTGCATAATTAAAAGAGCACGCCACGTTACATAGTAAATTCCATTTTGATTCCATTTCAGATGATTCAGGATTTTCAGAGACAAACAGCTAACTTGCTTTTAAGCAAAACGCTGAGTCTACAAAATCATGTGCAGGGTAACTGATATTAATAAAACAAAAAAAATTATACAAATTACCTGCTCTTTGTATCAACATCAGTAATTCCATACCTACCTTTGTAGGTACTAGTAGTATCAATTGCGGCTGCAGCACAAATCAATTAAGAGTGCACTGATTTAGCCAAGCTAAAGTGGATCTTAATTAAATGGACAATAAGCAAAGGGAAAGGGTAGTCTAAAAATCAGAAGGGGAAAAAAAAAAAAAAGTCCAACAAAAAAAACCCTTCAACAGTCAGAGAACCAGGAAGAGCAGCAGCGCAATGCATGATGCACCAGCCTATCGAATAGTCGACTACACAAACCCCAGTTCTTCTCGTTGTAGCGTTTTCTTGCTTTGTTTTCTCTCTATAAGCTTTTGGTGCAAAAGGGGCACACAAATATGTTATCAGAAACATTTTGCTTGAAGGTTTTAACTCCGTATGTGCAGTTTATTAATGATTTAAGAGTTTAGGAACTGATCCAGATCTTGCTGTGAAAAGACTCCCACTAATTCAATCCACTTTAGATAAGGCCCCAGGATGATTAAGAACTACTTTAGTTTTTCTGCAAAATGGATACTGTAGACACCAGTAATCTTAGAATTGTACCTTCCAGCCAGGAATAATATCTCAAACAACAAATGATCTATCACAGCTCTATTCAAAGTTACAAACTGGAATGACAAGGCACACTCTCTAAGATATAGAAAAATAATCTAATCAATAATTAACGGTCACATATTCACTACTAGGGTAATAAAATTTGTATTTGTTCTACTATTACCTTGCTAATGTTTCATTTTACAACTTTTTTTGCAATTAAGTATGTTTAACAACATTTAGATGTGTGCACAGAGCAGTCTGTTATATGCACAGAGCAGTCTGTTATATTTTAAATCAGTACAGTAACGTACAAAAAGTCATATGAAAATAAACAACTTAAACCGTCATCAATAAAATATTCATAATAATATTATATAATATAATATTCAGTGTTTTCCAAGGACTACAGATTCTATTGCTTAAGAAAAGAGACTTAAAAATGTATTTCAAGGATAGTGTATAAGTGCTTCAGCAACATGAACGCATGACTCACTAGTGCTCTTCGATATGCTGGAATAAGAGAAGAGAAATGGAGATGGCTGAATTCCGTATAATCAAAAACGCTGAGTGTATTAGACAAAAATCTCTAGTGTCAGAAAGCCACTTTTTAAGGGTGCAAAGACAATCATTGCAAAACTTAATACATGCCAGAACTAGCAGGTTGACATCAAAAAGGAAGAAGAGGAAATAATAAAAGTTATCACTCTAATCTTTCTATGGACTTCCTGCCATATTCTTAAACTAATGCTAATATTTCATGAAATCTAAGTACATTATCATAAGAATTATCTACTTGAAGTCAAATAACTCCAAATGCAAAGAATATCTTTTTCCACAATGTCTGTCACATTAATAATAAATGCAAATGTTAGCTGGAAATGGAGACAGATAATATGGTATAAAAATCAGAGATAAGGTCTCAACATGGTGAAGTTCAGGTTTTAATTCTGTATCTGCTACTTTTCTACCGATCGCTGCTTTGGCTGAAATGGTTAACCATTGTTTCCCTCTTTCCAGATTTACAGCAGACCATTCAAGAATCGGCACAGAGAAAATCCTCACTTGAGATTCTCAGGTGTTGCTTCCAAACTTCCCTTCTCTGGCTACATTGCTCAACATTTTGGAGGCCTGCCAGGGTGACAACCTTTGTGGTGTTGTGAGCCAAGTCCACAACACTGCCAAAGCTGCAGCAGGAAGGTCCGCACGTGGAAAGATTGTTAGCGCTGAGAGAACTACTGCATGTGGTAAGGAAGCCTGGGACTCAAAGTCACTGCTGTGCTTCCAGTGGGGGAAACAGCAAGGGTCCAGTTTCAAGTCCCGGCAGCGGTGTGAGGCTGCTGCCAGAGCTGTGCAGCTTTTACTGAACCAAGCACCGAGCTTTTACTTTTAAGGAAGAGAAAGGAAAAAGCCTAAAAGCTACCAATGTTAAAATAATATTTACATTACAGAGTAAAGTCACTGAAAGTTGAGAAATGTAAACCTTGGAAGTGTTTGAGTAGCTGTTGTTTAAGCAAACTCACTTCTGCTTTTTTTAAAGCATGATTTCAGACAACATATGCAATTACATGATGACATGGTATTATCTCTACAAGATGTTTTGCTCATCAGTGATCAGTAGGAGTTGCATGGACAGCCATGCAGTTTGCATAGCATTTAGATTTCAATTTCTTCACTAACTACAAAAATACACCCCAAACAGTCAATTATTTATCTAGGGTTAAAATAATTTAGATACACCTTTTTTAAATCTAAGCTTTAAATTTTCAGATGTTTCTACTTCTGAACTGAGTAATCAACACAGAAGATGTCAAGCTGTTAGAAACTTCCCGAGAAGAAAAACTGAATTAGGTGTAAATCCTACGGTACTGAGAGTTAAATGTATTTGGATATTAGTATGAAATGGTTACCAAGAGACAGAGAATTTCTATAAATTATTATATTTTAATGTATTTGTTTTCTGATAACATGGAAACTTCTTACGTGAGAGTTTTTGGTAGCAGCACTCTTTACATACTGGTTTCCACAAATAAGAAATTGCTGTGGATGCCTGATTGCTTCCTTTGCATTATATCTATTTTGTTTACAAAGGGGCTTTTAATAATCCACTATTGCTCTCAAATAACCCTGTGCAAAGCATAAAATGGACACATTTTTGAAAATGGATGAGTGAGTATTCAATAACATAACCAAGATCACAATACTGGCAGGTTTTGAATAGTATGGTCGTGCCTTATCTTTCTGTTTAATTCATCAAGTCTCTAAATACACTCCTAAAAAGGTGTCTGTGCACCTGGGCAGGGGTAATTATTAAGTAACACTGTCAATTCTTACCTTATGTAAATACACTGCAAATACAGAAACAATTTATGCTTTCAAAATGTTAAATAATAGATCCTCTGATTTTAAAAAGACAAAACCAAAACTATACTTGTAGCACGCTATGGGAGATTAAACACATTTTGCAACTTCTGCCTTTATGCTAATATTTGAAATCCAATTACAGAAGGCAATGTGTTGTTCTGACAGAGGAAATTAAAGATTAAAAAATTACAATTTTTTTTTAAATAATGTTTCAAACTTCCCCTTGACAATTGAGCCCTGCCTCATTCCTAGGTAAACATTTGTGGAGTAACTTCCTCACAATACCACAGCAGTATTTGCTTCCCCACTCCAAAAATATATAGATGTAGAAAGAAAATGAAGCCTTGGATATGTAACATCGGTCGTAATTACACACTATTGTATTAGTACTGAATCCATCTCCCATTAAGAGCGGGAACATCCTTCAAAGATTATTTTCTTGAAATGGCTGATTTGAAATTTTCATTATTTAGTAAGTCTGGATATTGCAATAGCTAGGATGCATTAGCAGTGAATTTGCCTACAAAGTGGCAGTTTAATCTAAATCAACTCTAAAGAACAGCACTCTGTTTTGACAACTCGAGTTTGCCAACAACATCCTCTTAAACCGCTTCCAACTACACTAAAAGGACATCCAACTAGATGTTAAATCTCACTGCAAGTCAGCAGGATTTTAGCCTCCAAAATAATTCAGGCAGTAAAATGGGACTTTTACATCTTAAATACCTTCTGTTTTAGACAGCTGAGTAGCAATCAATACATTTTTTCTGAAGTGGAATTTGTATTCCAAACTTTGTTTCACAATTATTAGCAAAAATTATTTCAAGGGTTAGAAGGAAATAGCCTCAGTACTAAACCTGACCATAAAAGAAAACTGAATGTAATGGATGTTTGTAATGTTTTCCCTCTTTTTTTTTCTCCGCCCTACCTTCATTCTTCATCTAGCTCAACAGGTATTAGTCTTTGAACATTCACTCACAACACCAAAAATATCAAGCACTAAAACTCAAGAAAGATGCAAGATATAGGAAAACCGAAGCAGAATAAGTAAAAGTTAATTTGCATATGGCTCTTAAGTATGGTAAATGCTCATAGCAAATTTTAAATGCTAGCAAGTATTATATACCTCATGCAAATAGAAACTGTTTTTTTCTGAAAATGATGAAAATATCACTGCAGTCAAATTCCAGAAAGCTCCACGTTAAAAACCACCATAAGCAGAGCAGTTCTATTGGCTTCGATCAACTTAACTTCAAGCAAGAGGTTAAACACAGAAGTAGACATACGCGCGCTTTGCTTAACTGGCAAGTCAGGCTATCTCAAATTCTCTGTACTTCTCAAGTATGTAACTTATTAAAATGAACCAGAAATTTGTGTGATTTGAGGAAATAATGTTCAAATTCAACATCTGAAAGTTATTTTACCTCGATTCTAGAAAAATCACCATTTTTCCCCACCTACCCCAATCTAAAAAGAAAAAAACATTACTGAATAATTTCAGTACTGCTAAAGCTTTATATCATACAACACTGTTTTTACCTTTCCAAGCATTCTTCCAAGAAAGTAGTAATGTCGGGCGTAAGAGTCTCCAACAAGCATCTGTGCAGCAGGGTTAGGGTAAAGAAGTCCCTCATTGGTGGTCTTAAAAAATCCCTGATTAGGGTTAAATCCTGATTTAAGGAGTTCGTTCAGAAATTCTCTGAAAATTCCACCACCATCAATACCAGCTTCATCAAGACCATGCGCATTAAGTAAGTGAACACGAATGCGCTTTTTTAGGTCAGGTTCTGCAGAGAAAGGAGAGAGACAAACTCAAATACAACTATCTGCTTGAATTTTGTTTGGATAAAAACACATGTAACTACACATACAAACATACCTACACTAACTATATATAAAAAATTGAACTAGTAAATAGGACTGTAGCAAAAATATGTTACTAGAATTTTGAAATACTCAGTATGTTAAACTCACTTTATACAAAGGATCTTGCTTTCAGAGTCATCAAAAAAATCGAGTGGAAAAACATTGGATAGGGGAAGAAAAAGAAATCTTACAAAATATTTTAAAGAGGCCCAAGAATAATTGTAAAATTCTATTTATAGAAAATATTGTGAATGCAAGGTTCAGCTTTCTCCTGTCTGAAGGAACCGTCAACACACGCTGCATTCCCTTAGAGGGGCTGACTGTTAAAGCTACACCATTAAATAATACTCTTTGAAGTTGAACTCAGTATTTTTGACACTTTGGACTCACTGCTATGTCATGTAATTCCAGTGTGCAAGGTGTGGTAGAGATGGACACGTTCTGAAAGTAGGTATTCTGCTTGTTTCATAGAGTGCTGCTACCTGAGACATCAAGCAGTATTTGGTCCTTGAACTATGTATACGTAACAGAGAAGGAGGACCTTTTACCTCAGTTCACTGAAGGCTTCCAAAGATCTAACCAAATACACAGCTTTTAATTGAACCCTTGCACTGACTGCACTTGCGTCCCAGCAAAGCAACCAGTAATAAACCAGTAACAATAAAACCTTCTACTGCTTCCATGTGCTACAAATGCACACATTATGGATGGACAGCTGATGTCCATGGAAGAATCTTCAGCACTTTGTAGCAACATAATTTCTGCTGAACCACTGAGTGTCTTACTCGCACTCACCCATTAGCAAACGCCTCTACATCTACTAGTAACCTCCCATTCACAGTCAGCTAGTTTAAAAAATTACTTATTAGTTATTCATTCAAGTGAAATGCTCTTCTGCACCAAAATTCTACTGGCTGGAAATACAGGATGGCCATTTTTAGCCACAGGTGCTGCAATAGGTCACCATTCAAAACATGAAAACAGAATACGCTTCCAGTGGCAAGAGAGACTCTCAAGCATACCAACATGCTTTGTCTGGAAATTCCCGAGATATTGAGCATTAGAGTTAAAACTTTTATATATGGAAAATGTTGCTTTAATGCTTTTGGAAGCCTTACGAAGAAAATCAGTTATTTGTATCTTCCTCTGTGTACTGCCAACCAGATTCATAGCAAGGAGGGAAAAATGGTCCTAAAACAAATTCACATGTCAAAACAGGTGACCAGGTAGAGGTGGACCCCAAGTTAGTGCAACCTCTGAAAAGAAGAGCTCAATTTTATAACTCAAACAGCAAGAATGAAACTAAGCTGTTACTGGAGTCCACTGGAGGCTATTATGGAATATGAAAATTCCAATCACAGGAAAAAAAATAATTCAGAAATGTTTGCACATTATTAAGCATATGACAACCAAATAAAAATATAAACCCACAAGAACCAACCTAGTACATTTCTGCTATTCCAAGCTTGTTTTCTTAATGATGTCAGTTAAGGTACTATGGAAACATTAACTTTGAACAGCTCACTTCTCAGAGAATGTATACATGGTGTGTCATGCACACATGCAGAAAAACAGATTTTCGGACTTCAATGGCCAACTACCACTATGGCTTCTCTGTACCTGTAAACAAGACAGAAATCTTCACCTAGAGATTACTCCACGTCCATTGCTTGCTATAAGCTTATTTGATACTCCCTTGTCACTGTTTTATGAGTAATTTTCTTCCTAAGGAAGACATGTCACCACTGCTGCACGTGTCACCATTGCACCTTATGCAAACTGGCTTCTGTAACCTCCCAGCTGTGGTGATAACAGCTTTTTCTCATATGCCATGTGCTTCAGTCGCCTGTATCATCTTGGCAGCCTTCTAGAGGACACATTCTTGTATGTTAATGTCTTTTTTTTTTTGTACTGGGAAGCCCACAGCTGGACACAGTTAACTGGTGCTGAAACTGTGAGCTACGTTCTTGCTAATACAGCCCAGTATGCAGTTAGCTTTCATTTCATCAAGGGGAACTCTTTATTTGTCCAATGTGTTGTCCACTAAGCAGCCCAGAGTCCTTTACTGAAAACAGCTTTCTAGCCAGTCAGTGCTCAGTCTGTGCTGCCAGATGGAGTTATTACAGCCCAGGTAAAGGATTTTGCTTTGGTCTCTCCTAAACTTCATGAGGTTTCAGTAAGCCCTTTTCTTCAGCCTGTTAAGGGCCGTCTGAGCAGTAACCTGACCTTTCAGTATATTGACTATTCTCCTCAATTTCACATTGCCTGTGACCTCGCTAAAGGTGGTGTACATGCCAGTACCCCAGACTGTCAGACTGTAGATTAAGTTGAGGAAACACGCATTCTAAAACTGCTTTCGTAGTTTAATAAAACTACAGTAAGTCAAAATGTAGTCTTCACAGAAAATGTGTTTCTCATTTAAAGCTACCTTCTTATTAAACAAATAAGTTGACTTGCCTGTTACTTGACATTGCATTATTCCAAAGCT
This sequence comes from Larus michahellis, assembly GCF_964199755.1. Lineage (NCBI taxonomy): Eukaryota > Metazoa > Chordata > Aves > Charadriiformes > Laridae > Larus > Larus michahellis. The sequence continues at coordinate 10,677,735 of NC_133897.1, read as the reverse complement.
TAAACTGCAGTGTCTGAATTGTATTTTCATACATTTGGGGGAGAGAGAGGGGGAATGCAACAGACTCAATTTTTTCTATATTCCAATTCCATTTCATCTTTCTCTTTTTAAGAAATCAGTTAATGACTTATACTAAACTCAGTATGATGAAACTATTCCCAACCACTAGGAAAGAGGCTGAACAAGTCAACTGCACATATAATATCCAGATGATTATACAGTGACATCTCCTGATTAGCTTTTAAAACCTTCCAAAACCAGGAGAACGTAATTTGTACTTAATTTAAAATTATTCTGAATGTACCTCTTTTAGATAGTTACAGCTTTAAACACAGGTATTGAAATACAAAATCCTGTTTATATATAGAATAGTATCTTTAACATTACCAGAGTAAAGGAAATTAAGAAAAGGAGTGATCTCCAGTAATTTCATACTGCCCAAGAATACCAACACCTCTTCTTCCTCTGTAAACTAAGTAGTTCTCCAGGAGGGAAATTACATGGCACAGCACGTTAAGATTCACATGGCAAACCTCAAGTATTTGGCAAATATTCTTTTCATGTGCAAAAATACCTTATAACTAATAAGGACTTTATTTTGCCAGGTTTCACCTACATTGGAACTTTGGCTTCTAGAGCAGCTACTCTCACACAAATTCACATTAAAGGTATGATGTAAATCAATGTGGCAAATATATACTACTACGTACTATCACTACAAAGTGCACTGCATTATCTTTATCAGCCACACTGTACCTAGTAAATCTTGTGCAGTCTGGATATTTTTGTTGACATAGATTACCAAAGCAGGTAATATATAATAAACTACATAGATAAACATACAAAGTAGAGTTATTTGGACAAGTAAATGGGAAGAAAAGCCCCACAGAAGTAGGTTTAAACTAAGGAAGGGTGTGTTAAAGATAATGAGACTGCAATAATCAAAAAGAATGTGGATGAGCATTACTTTACGTAAAAACAAGGAAATTTAACTTTGTAAGAACTTTCACACCTCAGAGATTATATACTTTATCATCCTAGTCAAGTAAGGAAATACGTAACTATGTGGTAAGAATGGCTGAATGTTTTAAACAAGCGGATCAGAACTTAATTGTAAACCTACCATTTTCAGGAGAAAGTTTATCATAAGCATCTTCATAAATATAATTTCTTCTGATAGTCACATTAATTCCATCCAAAAATGGCCCATCTCCTTGAACTTCTTGTTTATCAGCATAGATCAGTCTTTGAAAAATCTGTTAAAATGAGCAAAAAAAGAAATCATATCATTGTGCAGACCTAAATATTCAATGAGAGATGGTTATTCACTACTATTACTATCCTTTGAGCTGCTTCTGGGCACTCACTTTCAAGTGATTTGTCTTCTCTCTCACTGAGCTGCGGGAACATAATACAGAGCCATATCCCAGGGGAGGGAAGGAGAGGGGACAGACATGCAAAAAACATTTTCCGTGCTAAGATATCATCCTCAGTTCTTTTTACATAGAGGGGCACATCTACAGACATTGTGTCAGTTATTCCAGTTTCCCCTCCCTAACTTTCACAGTTCTGCAACGCAAAGTATTCAAAAACAAAGGGAAAAGGTCACATGAGTATTTTGCGCACACAGAGGCAATCCTCAAAACTGCTAAGTCATTTTTTATAACACTTAGGAACACTCCCAGTAACAAGAAATTAGATATCAGTTCTCCTCTCAGGAGCAGCAAACAAATAATTCAAAGCAAAACAGTGGATAGCACTACCACGTTAAACAACCACAGCATCACACCAATTCAAAACAAGAATGCAGCTGAAGTACAAATCAAACTTCACACATTGTCCCTTTGCAAGTCTTCACAACAGGAACCTGTTACAGTTCACCTGAAGAGTAACTGTAGCTAATCATGTTTCTACACCAAGATGTAGCATGGGAGGGGGTTGCCTAAAGTACAACGCTGTTCAATATACCCTCAGTCCAGCGACTGTCTGTTTACTGCATCCTCTTGCATCTTTCCCATATTCAGTAAGCAGCCTAGCACATTTTCCAAGGGATGTAATCTCCCCATATCACAGACTGCTTTCTTAATCAGGAAGATTAAGTAAGAGTCTCCAGGGACATTTAAAAACAACAAATTTACCATGAAAGAGGAAAATCTGACAACAGCAGACAAAGCTAGAGTAAGGTCTCAAATCTACTGTTTCTATGGACAACTGTAGCTAGTGGAGGAAATAGTCTCCAAGGAGGAAGACTATAGGGTAGACAAAGCCAGATTCTTCCCTAGTGCACACAGGAGGAAGACAAGAGAAAACAGTCATAAACTGCAGAAGGAGAAATGCTGAATGAATCAAAAGAAAAATATCCATAATGAGAGCAATTAAGTATCGGAAGAGGTTACACGAAGAGTCTGCGAAATCTCCATCTTCGGAGATAGTCAAATCTCATCTGGACAAGTCCTTGCACATCCTGATCCAACTCTGAAGTTATTCCTGCATGAGGAAGGATGTGGACTCCAGAGGTCCCTTCTGACCTAAATTTTTCTACAGTTCTACAACATCAAGATGCATAGCCACAGATGCCTTCTTTTCATGTACAGGGCATGAGAACATGCTCACCACCATTCTCTTTCCTGAGGCATGGCTAAATACAGTGTATTAACTATTACTACAAAACAGTAGATGGAAATAATTGTTTGGAGGTATGTCTAATAGCAAAATTCTTCTTGATACAGAGTCTGGACTCCTACAGAATCCAATGCTCATGCATACGTTACTCCTGAAAATAAGAACCCTAACGCATAACTGAAGCACTTAAAATTACTTCAGACTAACACATAGAAAAGTAAGCAATGCTGATGGAAGTACACACGATAGGAATTAACATCACCATAGGCAAGCTGATGAAAGTATGGCTTAAGTAAGTGAGAATCAAGGCACTTGATAAAAATTGGATTCATTACCGCCCACAGGCAAATAGTAGACTGAAAGGTGCACACTAATGTGCCTTAAGGCTAAAGAGGATAACATCCCCCAGGGTCAGAAGGCTGAAGAGCCTACCAAGAAACTGGACTCAGTAATTGCTTAAGAGTATCTAGTACCTGGTAATTCAAGGTAAAAAAGTCTCATGAAGTCAGAAAATGAAAGGACACATGGAAACAGCACCGAGCTGTATTACCACATTAAATTACAGCATAATAGATGGCAACTGATTGAAAGAAAAAAAAGAAAAAACAAACACAAACCAAAACCAACAAGATGACCACAATAAGGTATATCTGCCTCTCTTACTTCAAGTTGTTTTACAGGGGCAGCAGGAGACTCCAAAAGGATGTTGAGACCCACTATTAAATAAAAAGGATCATACTTCGTCCAAAAAGCAGTATAAGAGGATCGCCTCTTTGAAGTAGAAAAGTTCAGTCTATAGCTTTATCCTTCTTTCCAAGCTCTCATCCAATTGTTATTTCAGTTTTTGTGGTAAAACCAAATAAGGCTTTATGAATTCCAGAAACTTAACATATATGCATCTCAACAAAACTTTAAGAAGTCCAGATGTTGTAGACAGTGACTAAATCATGACATAGAGACCCCTGCTTGAGCTCACTTCCAATTGTTTCCCTGTAATCCTAGTGCAATATTGCCATATGGTATTGAGATGTTTTGTTGGAACGCATGTTTCATAGAAGCTTGGAAAAAAACCACTCCTTTTCTACCAAAGCTGTCACTGTGTTTTTTGACAAATACTGATTTATTTTCCCTGTGGAACTATTCTTCATTCCCCTGATGGTGTCTTGCAACTTAAAAACTGCTCCCTGAATTGTCTTGGAAACATTAAGTAATTGATACTGTTGACAACAAAAGCAGTTCAGAAAAGAAACTGTGTGTAACAGAGTAATAGCTTTAAAAAAAAATATGATGCAAACTGGAATAGGGAACAGAACTAACAATTACATATTTAAAATTTAGAAAACATTCAAAAGCAAATCCAGTAATACAAGAATCTTGCAAGTTTTAAACCACATACTCTATTAAAGTTCAGCTACTCAGCTATGAATGCAGAAATTTAATCTCTAGGCGTTACTTTCCCCAAAATGGACATCCATCATCTCATTCTGAGTAAATCCACCCACTGCACAAAAGTCTCCAGTCTTGACCTTGCAATCTGTTTATTACAGATACACAACTAGTTAGTGCTCTGCTTACCACAAGAGGGTGCGATCATGTAGATCAATCATTGAATCAGGACTGCAGTTCATTATAAACATACAACTGCTCTCATATCTTCGAATACATGTTTCTAATTTTAATACAATTATTACAAAGGCTAATATAACTAGTAAAAGAAAAGAAAAGTAATTAACTTCAAATGTTCAGCTGACACGTGAGTACTGAACAGTACAGCCTGTCACATCCTTCTGTAGGGAAACAATCCGGTTTCTACTTAGCTAAGTCCTCTTTTTACACTTATTGAAAATAAAAAAACTAAAAAGCCAAATGCATATTAAATTAGAAATTAGGTACCTTTACTCTTTCTTCAAAAGGAACTACAAAAGGTAGCTCTGTCAGAATTGCAAGTTGCCGTTCTTCAGATACAGAAAGAGGTGCTGGTTCCAAACCCACTTAAAATAGAAATGACAATTTTAAAAATTTTTGAAAGAACATTTTTTTAAGCAGTTGTATAAAGTGACTCAATTTATTTTGCATAAACATACATCCATTAAAATAGATTATTTGCTTTAACAGTCACACAAAGCCTTACCTTTCTCTAAACATTAGTTTGTACGGGCAAACTGAAATACAAGTAGTGAAAACACATTGAAAACAAAACGTGTATAAAAATAAGTACTCCTGTATTTTTAATTTATTCAGAAGGGAAAAAAAAGTTATTTTCTTATAATTGACATTTTAATTTTTCAATTAAATACACAATATTCCCATCCCAGTGATCAAAATAGTTTAAAGGTATTGTGCTTTCAACTACAACACCTACAATCAAATCATTTTAGGCATAAAAACTAAGAATTAATGCAAATCTAATGAAACCAACAGAAAGATAACATTTATTTCAATGGGTTTTCTCTCCCAACAGCAAGGTCACAGTGATCACATTAAATCCCAGTCACTGCAGAAATAGTGAAAATAAAAATCAAGAAATTGTATAATGTGCTTCAGAAAAAAGTTCTTAAGAAATTAATTCAAGAAGCCAGAGCAGAGAGACTCAATCGTGTGCAGTTCCCAAGCTGCCACGAAGCTCCTTTGAACCTTCTTACACTCACAGAGGATGTTTTTAGGAAACAACTCAACTTCGGGTGACGCACAGTACAGGTGACAATCCTGCTCTAACTTCACGGGAAGAAACTCAGTTGCTGAGCATGTATCTGACTGTAAGTTAATTAACTGCAGCAAAAAAAAAAATGGTCTTGCTCACTGACTAGGCACTGTAGTTAAAGGTCCACCTAGCTTCAGTCTACAGAGGAAACAAAACCCACTACTCCTTAGTTGTTTAATTTTCATGTTTAATAACAATCTTCTCAAAAAAAGGCTCCAGAGTCTAGACTATTTATAGATCATATTACAAAACTGAAGTAAATGCTTCACGTTAATACCCATCTGGGAGTTTATGATGACTGTTTCAAGTTCTTCCTTTGGCTCCTACCTGTGGTGACTAGCATCTTGCTGCCTTTCTGCAACTCGACATCACTTCAATGTTGGTGGTGGTGGTTTTACCCCTCAAAGCACTTTAAGTAGGGATATGTTAAGCACCAATTTAACATGATGTGATCCAAAACATCACTATACTTGATGTATGTTCATCTGGGGCAGGTTTCAACATTGCAAGCCTTTGGAATTTCTGATAAAATGCTTATCTGTGACTACACTTAGTTTACTTAGTAAACATTTTTAATTAAAGTCAATGTATGCAGCCTATTAAGCTAAGGGTTAAAAGCATTTTAAATAAAAAGTGCATGTACAGCAAAGGTAAACTACTACATGACTTCGACAGTTCAATTATTCCAGTCAATTAGTCAATTTTATCTGCATTTCTCCATCACAGCTTCTTTCTTTAAAGAGAAATATGGGATGGAGTCATCAATACAGAGGGCATTTAGAATTCACGAGTCTGCCATTTAAGTAAATGAAAAAGCACAAATAAACATGACCATATGTGATTCAGCAGTACTTTCATGCTAATTGGCTTTAACCCATATGGAGTCAAGTGGGATTAAACAAGTCAGGTGCACATTGATACCTGCTTGTTTTCACACATTCGTGTTGACTGCACTTTTTTTATCCCAATTTCATATGAAAACAAGGTTTACATGAACACACTGCATCATCTTTCCTCACCATCTTGCCTCCAACACGCCTTTTGAGATAACCAGCAGAATTTTAACTGTGACAAATAGGAGATTCAAAAATACTAAGTTTTGTGAAAATTTTCAACTGGATAGAGAAGAGAAATTCCTTTAGTGACCTGATTCCAGAAACAGCAAGAGCAGCTCAGTTATCTGCTCTGTTCAGTATGTCAGCTTGTCTGACAGCCAGCCAGCCAAACGGGGGTATGTAGCTGCTCCGCACCAGCCCCAGCACGTGAATTCCTTATCTACCAACTGTCCAGACCAAGGCAGCTAATGAAACAGAGGGAACTGGTGCTATTACAGGAAAGAAGAAAAAGGAGAGAGCACAAGGTACTGTTATGCGTGAGGGGAAGGAGCCTAGTAGACTAGTAGCATGGGGGAGAATCTGGGAGTAGTAAATGTGGAACAGGTCTGACAGTGGAGAGCATCACGACAACACAGCTGTCAAGAGCCATGTAGGTCAATGGAAAAAAGAGGGATTACTGATGTAGAGTCCATAAGGCATAGAGGATACAGGCCCGTTGAAGCCTGGCAATTTTTGCTAAAACATCTGCTTTTAAGATTTCATATTATCAGTTGCTTAGAATAGGCAATTTCCAAAGAAAGAAACTAAATTGAAAAAATATTCAATTCAAAATTCTGAGGAGTACTTACACTGGACCAACTAGTTGTTTCCTGGGAACTAGAGTAACAAGGTAATCAATGTAAACTCCTACCATCATAGCTATTCAAATAAAAAATATAATTTTAAGGAGTCCTTACATTTCAACCTTGGACAAAGCCCTTAATTCTGTACAACTCTACGGCAGCATTCAAAGGCTACGGTCTTCTCTAAATGATCTACTGTATCTGGCTAAGATATTCAAGCAGATTACACCATCTTGAAAGAGAATACGGACTCTCACAGATGAATCAATTTGCTGTTTAAAGGCTCCATTTTTAATTCATTATTAAATCTTCACAAATATTAGTGATTTAATTATTATTTTACCTGAGCATCGCCAGGTAAAATTCTAGAATAGTGAAGATATAAAGGTATGAAAAACGGAAAGAAAAACTGCCTACCTGAGAAAGTATATTGGCACAACTAAACTAGTGTAAATTTACCCTAATTGCTAAGTTGGTCCAGTTCTCTCATTGCTCTTTGGGAATTCCATATTTTGAGTAATTCAAGGGGTTACATTTCTGCCTTTTCTAATTAGAGGCAATATTTATAAACTGCAATTAATACTCATCATAGTACCTAAAGCTTGTTTGTTACAGTTTAATATATAATAAAGAAGTTTCTTTATAGTATATAGTAAAACCAAAACCTCAATGCTTTCTATCTTCTGCAATTTTACTAATTTTGTATCTTATGCAACTGCCTTTTATACACATTAATACATATATTTTTAACACATATCATTTGTCCACCTCATCATTTCCCCTCCGCAGTAGAAGCTTGGGGAAAGCTGTTATACATTAAATACTCTAAAGACATACACTCACATGTGTATACAAACACATTTTTTAAAATAGCTGAAACAAAATTATGAAAGATTGCCCTGCTTTTCACTATCATTAAGACTTTTATAGAAAATACTAAACGGAGCTCAATAAAGTAAAAATTGCATAGACAGTATCTTACCATCCAAAGTAGATTGCAATGGTCCTATTCTCCCCATTCTTCTGACTCTCCAGACATGTCTAGCAGACGGCACATACAGCTGCGTAACCTAATAAATTAGCAGTATTTTACAGTTAAACATTATCTAATTACATATTACAATTTACTACAACATAGTAAATACATAAAATTGTCACATCCAAGAGTGTCTGCATGACTAAGTATCTTCGTTTCTAATCACTTCTCCTCATACTTGTGCCTTAAAGCTGAGCTGAAAAATTAGAACCAACGTAATAGAAAGTGCATGTATTATTTAAAAATACCATGCAAAGTCATATTAAATTCTAGTATTTAAGATAGTAGAGAAGCTAAGTTTGAATTTTGAGATATCAAATAAATTCTGTTTACTTTGCATTGAGAATCAGGTTAGCAGCACATTTTAAGACTACTGCTACTTTCTCTAAGGTGTGTAGGCACTACTTCCTAAGAACTATAAAGAACTGTCACGCAGCAAAATGTAAATCTTGAACAAGGCAAGCAAATGTGCAATCATCAAAAATAAACAGAACATTTCACTGTCAACTATTCCGTGCAAAACTTCCAATTGTTAAGACATCCAATAGTGCACAGTAGTCTCTGAGATGTAACTAGATCTGAGATGTAATTATAACTTCTTAAGATCCAAGTTTTCAATGATTCAAAGGATGCACTTGCACATTCCTATTAGTGTTTTCTTTTCATGCACATACATACTTATTAAGCTCCAACAATGTAATTTTTTTCAAAAGCTCTTGCAACAAAAAAATTCTAAATGAGATAAGTACAGAAAATGCTACTTAATTTTCTTTTATTTTGGAAGAGAACCTAGGGTGATTTTTCCTCACTATAGAGCAATTCTTTTATTTAGCATTTATTATTACGAGAAGCACTTAAAATACCTAGAAAATAAAATGCTACAAAATGCTATCAGATTTTCAATTCCCCTCTGCTATAAATGCAGAAGAGAACTGAAAAATTTGCCCACTGATGGATTGGAAATGTCATTTAACATAAAAGTTTCTTAAGAGATGCAAGACTTCTACATTAGAGAAAAGCAGTATTACTCCAGGTTTTGAACCATGCTAAATTTGTGCAACGTCAACATCATTAATAGTCAGGAATCAAACACCACTATTGAAACTTTGGCACCTGTAAGGCTATGTGGAAAAGGGATATTACTCTTACCTTATCTGCTTTAATGTTTTCTTGTTCTGAGAGCCAGTGATTTGGTGGGCAGAAATTTCTCCTTGTATCTCTAGATTTTAACATTTTCACTAAGTTTGTGATGACCTACGTGACAGAAACACATACATTCAATATAGATTTAGCACTATGAATGAAACTGTATAACCCACAAGCAATAACTTAAGAAAATCTTTCAGTAACGTATGAAATTGTTACTTATTTGTAACTTAGAAAACTTGCTCTTACACTCAAATACTTCAGACTGCAAGTAAGTAATTGTGGTTCACTTGTAAGTCATCAAAAAATTGGGTTATTAAAGTCTCATTCCAAAACCTAAGAACTAGGACTACCTAGGACTAAGTAATCCTAGGACTACCCTGCAACACCTAAGCCTCAACGAATCATTACCAGCATTAAATTACTTATTTGAAGAAAGTAACACCTAACCAGGTAATTTATACAATGGCCTTCTATATAGTTTTTTTTCTTTTTTGTTTATATAGGTTTTCAGAACCATTAAACATGTGAATAGATGTGTGTTTTAGAAGAGAGAAGACAGCTATTCTTTACTACCTCTTATTCCAAAACTGAGATCACAAACAATTTGGGTGATTTGTAGGTTTTCTTTGCCCACAAGGAGGAGGATTCTTAAACGCATCGTTTTTCAAGGAAAACGATCCACAGAATGGAACTTTTGCTTGCCATCTCGCAACAAAGGTCACATGTATCTTTCCACGCTAAGCAAATCTGAGAGAGCAACTAATAAACAGTGGGTATTTCTGCCTACAGTCAATAAACTGAACTAACTAGTCAGCACAAGATGGTGGGATGTGTTTCTCAATGGCCAAACTGTATAAAAGCCAACATCAACTTCAGAAAGTAGAGGAGAGGGCAGAAGCACTAAATTGGCCAGCAAAACATAACAGCAAAAAATACATCTCTAAAGTCCATGAAAGACTGACTACTTCTGGTTGCTTCATTAACTAAAGCATTTCCAGCTAAAGTTGCCTCAGAGAATTCATAAGTATCTGTTGATGCTATCACCTCTTCAGACACTGAGGGGATTATCCGTATGTGAAAACACCAATGCTGACATTTTTAAGGGTAAAGGTCTACATCTGAAGAGACACTACAGGCTTCTTTTCTTGTCATTGCATATCTTGTTAGTATTTTCAAAGCTAACAGAGAAAAAAAAAAAAAAAAAAGATCATCTCATCCAGAAGTGGCTACCAATTTGTCAAATAAAATGTACCCTCAAAGTTCTTGTCTCTTAAATCCTACCCTGACCAGCTCAGTTGTTTATACTGTACAGTAAAACCTACTGTAGTGTCGTTGAAGGATACAACACACCAGATTCAGAAAGTAAAACCACTCCTAAGAAGGGGCTATAGCTCACATGCCTGAAAGCAGATTACAAAACGACCAGTTCCAGAAAAAGCATGGTTACTAAATATTCTTCTGGTGATCACCATAAGCAGCACAAAAAACACTTACAGTCCTAAAAATACATGTGTGGGGTGGCTGGTTGTAATTTGCATTTAATATGCACTATATACTGTATTATTGTCATATTATTTACAAACTGTGTTAAGTCAAAGCCCTTCAGTGTGTTAAGTCAGTAAGCCCTTTTCCAACAGAGGTATAACCATTTACCTGAAAACCACCTAGTAGGAGTGGTCATCATCACCCACTATTGTTGCTTATCAGCTGAATGACAGTGGGTGATGATGCATACACCCATACTTCACACACCCAAAATCACATCCGCTTAAATCACTACATTCACTAGGAACTCAAATGACAAAATTCCATCATTATTACAACCACAGAGAAAATGAGAAAACTGTATAGATAACCAGTCTATGCACATCTTCTAACAAAATTGGGAGGTTGAGAAAAACGGTTATCATGGTCATCAGGGTGTCTTTGCAATTTTAAGATTTTTCTGGGCAGTTTCCTCCAATGCAGAAAAAAAAAAAAGTAGAAATATCAAGCTATATCAAACTAACAACTACTACATCTCAAGCACAATTGTCACTGGGTTGCATGCCTTCTCTCCAAAGCAGAACCAACTTAGCCCAACACTACATAAAACGTAATTAAGTGGAATGACCAGAATATTAAATTACTAGCCTAACAGACATTATCACTGCTACAATGAACCATCTGTTTTGAAGGTAGAACTATAGCACTTGAAAAATGAATAGGAAAAAACATACACAAAGCTTTGCTGAAGCAATCTTGCTAAAAGACAGTCTTAATGGGCAGGTGTCAAGATAACAAAGAGTTTAATGGACCTTCTAAAGGATTCTGTGTCTAGATACTATACAAAAGACCTTTTAAGATCCAGTTTGTAAAGTAAGGTCTTGAATAAAGACAGAATAAAGAAGAATGCTATTAAGGGAACTATCTGATTACACAGGAATTTTCATCACCTTGCCCTTATAAAATTCAGTGCAGGTTAGATGAGTCACTGAAGCTCTGTGGTGCCATTACCACTACACTTAGAAAAAAAAAAGGGGGGGGATAAGAAAAAATTATTCACGTGAAGATAATGGTAATAAAATATTTCACAAGTAGTTAAAGAATCCTTAAAGGAAGATGAATCAAAATAGGTGAGAATGGAGTTCCTTCTGCACATCAAATGGGTACTGAGAACACTAGCATTCTAAACTCAGGACTCCTTTGTAAAATTTTTTGTAAGTGTATGTTTTATTGAAAAGAAAGACACCCTTCAATAAATAATATTAAAATGGGTATTTCTTCCAATAAAGCACCAAGTGTAAGTAAGATTAGAAACTAAAATTCAGCAGAATTAACAACTTAATTTCATAGGATTAACTCAGGATAGTGAAGTAATTCTTTTATTTGACAAAACCCATTTTCATGTACTCATAACTTAAGTCCTTCTATGGAATCCAAAACAGTTGACTACACTATTCAATATTATACCAAGCCAAAAAAGGGTGATTCCGCTGAATAAAGACATTTTCACATGGAAATCTTGCCACCAAGGAATGTATTTCATTAGATAACAGTGGCATAGAAAAATATGCAAAATAAATGTGAGAAAAGAGAAAAATAAAAATGAGAAATTAAAAGCACAGATAGGGAAGGAACGTGCCTTGTTCTCTGCAGGCAGCTTGCAAAAGCTTTAGAAAAGATAAATCTCTCATATATTTGACATAGTGTAAAAGAAGCAAAAGTATTTTCTACTTCAGCACCTTAAATCTATGATGAACTACTTTAGCTTTGTTTTAATGATTTGGAAGAAGGTATTGCTGCCTGCTTACTGCAAGAAGCTATTTTAAAACTACTCTCAGAAAAGACTCAGTGCTGTGTACATCAGGTAGTCTCGATGAGATGAACTTCAGATGCGTTGAATTTTTATCTGTAACAATAGATTTCTGAAGGAGTAAACATGGGAAGCTTAGCTTCCTTTTGGGTAGAAACAAGGCCTTGGAGATACCCTCAAGATTTACATTTGTAATTCAGCTAATGGAAGAGAACTCTGGCTCCTGAAAATAGCAAGAGCACACCGAGTTTGGACAGTTCCATTCTGAATTCCTGACTGCTAAAATGAGGCAGAGTAACTTGGGATTTTACAACTTTCTGAACGACAGCAAAATATTATCAAATTCACCTGAAATGTAAGAAGCTTATAAAAAGATTGATTAAATATAACAAATGAAAGAGAAGAAATAGAAGATGGCATGATATAAACTGCATATATAAAAATACCCCTAGTATGCCTTCCTTCTTAGAAAAATAGACATATTGGGGTTTTCACTTGTGACCTTTAAATCGAAAGTTTATTTGGCAATTTAAAGACAAGTAATTAAATTGAATTGTGCAAACATATATTAGATCAATCTGTGCAAATTACAGATTCAGTGGTGCATTAGGACTGTATTCAATGCAATCAAAACATTATCAGTTACTCTCACTGCTATTAATGCTTATGCTCATAAGTGAAATGTGTTGTAAAATCAAGCAGAATAGTCTGGATAGAGGCTATCTTAGACTTGTAGAATGAATAAGCATTCCTTAATTAGCCCATCAGGTTAAGTGCAAGCCTTAATGGGCCTTTCCTAAAGTCTAGCATGACATCTTTCTCCAAACATGGCCAAGAAGAAAGTTCCATTAGCAATATTAATACAAGCTTAGTTGATCATTTTCATTCAATTAACTTCTTTCAATTAAATAGATAGCTTGACAAAAGCAGTGATAAAAGACCTGAAGGGACAGCTGATGACTCGAACTGAACATTAGCGTGCGAGAGGTCGCCAGTATTAAACAGACTGTAAATCTAGCATTCAATTTGGAAAATGCATTTCTTCTGCTCCCACTTCTTTAATGAGCAATTTTAGCTGACTAGATGTGTTTGCTGCAGAATTTTCATGACAAGTCAAGCACTCCTTTTTTTCGGCAACAGTTATATTAGGTTTTTTCCTGCCAACATTTTCAGCTTCTCTTAACTCATGTCTTAGGTAGGATGCCATGGATAAAACTAGCAGAATTACATTGGTATAATGTACCAGAATTAACATACATTAAGTTTACATTTGCTAAGCCAGATTCACCATCCCATAAGTATTCCAGCGAACCCAAAAGAAGTAATACCAATGTATTTCAGTAGAACACAAAAAAAAAAAATATGCAGCAAAGTATCAGTTTAGTGAAGCCTCCAAAAGAGAAGTACTTCAGTAATTGTATGATTCAGTTAGAGCTTCACACCTGCATAAAGTTACAATGACACGCTTAAGTACCTTGCTGAATGGGAGTTCAAGTTAAAACCTAAATTCTATACAGCAATTTTTTTTATAAACTGAATACGCATGAAAAGTGGCTAGAAGCAAAAAAAAATAAAAATTGTTACAGTTATCAGAATTTACTTACTCAAAGTTTAGCATATATGCCACAAAGCATATAACAACTGTGTTAAAAAAAAGCATGTAACAACTGTGTTAAAAGTATAATTAGGGAAAAGAAAATTACCTAATTTCATATCGTCAGCAGAAGCCTGAAAATTTTATTTAAATATGTTCTGAAAATTGACACAATTTACCTTGAATAACTGAATCCACTTTTTTTGTTCCGTCTGTATACATTGCTGCATTTCTGTATTTTTTGTTACTCCAACACTTCTAAATGCTGCAATATATTCCTCACGAACCTCTGGTTTTGTTTCTGGGTAAGCCAACTTTATGATTCCTAAACATGCATCTCGAAGGCAGCGTGATAATATTACAAGCTCTTCTAGTGTAAAAGGCATCATTGATGATTGTCTTTGACCTACAACTACATAAAACACAAGTTTAAGATTCTTTAAATTCCTTTATTAATCATTTTGTTATTAAAAACAATTAAATTGGAACTTTAATATTCACACGCAAAATCTAAAGGCAGAGAAAAGAAACATCACCCCAAAAGAGAACGAGTATCCATTTGTAAAGGCAATCAAGTCTTATAATTGTTTGCAGTCACAATAACTTTAATTACAATATTCTCTTATTCTCCTTTTTGATTCCTGCTATGTAGAATTTTTACATTAGGCTACAGGTTCAGTCCAGAAGAACTTCACTCTCTTCACTAACTCATTAAAAATTATCATGATTAAGAACTTCAATATCAGACCCTGTAAAGCTAGGGTTCCCAAGGTGCAGACCATCATTTTTTTCCTCTTTTTTCTAAATGTAATCACCATGAAAGAGCCAGCTGACAGCTGAGTGCTCAGGGGACTATCAGCAAGTCAGCCCAGAAAAGCCTTCCCCACAGATGTCAGCAAATCATTGCCCAGAGAACTCTGTAGCCTTACGAAAAAAACCACTTTGCAAAGCACTGATATTTATCATGCTTGAAACTCACCTTCTATTGGATCACCGAAGAATTCATTATCATGAATAGAAATAAGTGAATGACTAAATAAAGAACTAAAAAGGTAGAAGAGAGGGATAATTCGACTAGAGTCTTCTAAAGACATTGGAGAGCCTCTTGAAATCACTTGAAGGAGTGGCACCATTGACCTTAAAATATAAAATGTAAATTAAAGAGGTGGTTAATTAAATACTCTAATTAACTTCAGCATTTTATTAAAAATATTTAGTAGTGGTTTCAACAGCAAAATAAGGATGGCACTCTCAATTAAATAACTATTTCCCATTCTTGCAAAATAAGGTTGTTCTTTGTAATTTGTTGTCACTATAGGATCTCAGTGTCTTGATGATATATAAACTTTGGCATTCACTGCAAGCTGCAGGTACTTTCTGGTTGAGAACAGAGACACAAAGCAAAGAGTAATTTATCTGCATATCAGCACAGAAAAAATCTGGAGGTCCAGTGCCTCAGTTCCTGGGAACGTGCTTCTGCTAGCAACAATTTCTGGACTAGTCAAAGTATATGAGATAAAACTCACGCACTTGGGATGAAGTATTTGGAGCTTCAATGTCTGTTATATTGATGCTAGTAAGCACTCCAAAAACTAAAACCCATCCATCTTATTTTAAATAAATATTTTGTTTATTTACATATAATTATCTACAACTGTCCAATTCCCCAGATTTTGCTCAGTTTTATGAAATCATAGGAGCCAAGTAATCATTACAGTTTTGTTTTCAATTGTCTTCCACAGGCAGTTATACCACCAATTCCCTCATGCTCTTTTCACTAGATATACTCTATTTTAACAAAGACTCAGTTTCAAAAATGGTATAATACGTACCCTGTAATCATTCGTGTAGTCATTGAAGATATCAAATACCAAAGATGCCTCAGGAACCTGGCATTAAAGGCTAAACTATAAAGAAGCCTGCAAGAGGAAGTTCAAATAAATTATGCCTTCCAAAATACTGTATTTACAAAGCACAATGTTTCTGTAAGAACTTTTCTGTCAAGCATTTCTCAAACATTAACTATTCAAATTTATTGTTTCAAGATGGAGGTTCTTATTCCAACCAAATCTGGTGAAAGCCTCAAAGCTGAAAAACAAGCACATAAATCCTTATACCTAAAATACACAGTTCTCATTAATGCAGCAACAAACCTCATGATATAGACCCAAGTTTGCAGTATTCCACAGAATTAAACACACATTAAATAAAAATAACATATGCTCCGCGTTAATTCTTTGAGATTTTTTAAAATTCTAATATAGAAAATCACACCAACTAGTTAACAGGTCACTTCTGTGGTTCTTCTGACATTAACAAACATAGCAATTTTTGTGAAAAGTAGATTAGAATACTTTATGCTAGAAGCAACTATTGATTTACAATTATGTAGCGATTTTACTGCTATATTCTGCCTGGCAGATACAACAACATGAACAGAACAATGTCTGTCCGGACAGCTACCCATACACATTACACTAATCCATCTGTAGACAGAAAATGGTTTACACACCTGTAAAAATAAATGTATGTGTTCACAAGTCAGTTATATACAGGACTGAACCATAATAAACTTTTTATAGAAATGAGAAATAAAAAGATTCCTGGAATTAAAAAGTCTCCCCCAGCCTATTTTTTCCCCTACAGGAAGCAACATACGTCACAAACAATTTGTAACAATTAATGTCTTCTAGGAAACCAAAAAGGATTTGACTAAACTGTCATTTTTCAGATATTGAAGAACTATATTCAGTTAGTTATCCTAAATGCTACTTTCCTCATTCTAATTACTATTAGAATAAATAAGCTAAAACAGATACTCAGATCCACATCTTCTCTCAGAGGTCAACAGTCTCCTAATACCAAAATTCCCTCTGACCACACATACAACAAGTAGGAGGCTGGGAAATGGGAGCAGGGAGGGTGGACTAGCTGCTGCCTGACTGTCTGAAAAAAACAGTATTTATTATGGACCACCTGGATAAATTAAAATTTGCCAGATGGCAAAAGGAAAGGAAGCACACATTTCACTAAGGGAAAAAAGTAAAATATCAGTAAACTCTTAAAAACATTTGAGAATAAATGAATTGCCACTTAAACCAAAGACAAAAACAAACAAAAAAACCCACAAGAAAACCTACACGCCCTCTCACGAATCCTGCATAGTGCCACATGCCTCTGGGTCCTCGCTTACTGGCTGCTGAAGCCCTGCGGGCTCTTTTTGCTGCCTTGGCTGAAGTACAGCCTCTCTCATGCACCCACCCGGCTCGTCCCTTCTTCAGGCTCTCAACTGCCATGTATTCACCAAAAGCCAGGTGCACAGACAAGGAACTATGCGAGGATCAAGCAGCATTAGGAAGGGCAGAAATCGTTCACCAAACAGAAAGGACAGAGTTTCACAGGTACAGGGATTTTTGGAAACAGAAAGGGGGCATGCGGAAGGGAAAACGAAATACAAGCAACCGCTGGTCTGCGGTGCGTCTTTGCTGAAATATCACCCTTCTTGTTTCAAAAACTTTGAATTTTAAATGCATAGATTAGTACCTTGAAAAAGAGTTGGGAGCTTCACATATTCCAGAGAAGTTGCATGTTGGTGATCATTAGTAATGATTCAAATTTAAAGCAACTGCAGCTAATGCCAGTTTAAGATAAGTTTTATTGTAAAATTAAGTTCTACTTTAAACATGTGGAATTTTTAAAAAATAAACATGGGATACATGGGAATTTTACTTCCTTGTAAAGTCACATTATTTTGACATTTGGGTGGAAATTATGCATTATCGTGTAACGAAGGGCTTATTATATCTAGCTAATTTAGAACAAGGATTTGTATCTTAATGTTTAAATACGTGAATGATAGCTCAGATGTCTTGGTTTCTGAAATGAGAAATTTCCTCAGTGACCTTCAGTTTTCAGCCTCATATTTGAAATGAAAAGTAATTTGGCACAGTGCCGTTAGGTCTCATAGGGCTTCCAAGTAAAAACTTATTAATTTTACAATCATCCCTGGAAATTATGTAATAGTTTTAGCAGAAATGAACAAACATTATGGACACTGAACCTATCATAATGTAATTCATTTTTTCATTCTAGCAATATTCAGCAATAATGAAGGGAAAAAAAAGACAAACCTTAAGAGCTTATAATAATAACCTTTGTCTAAGTTTTAGCCATTTTTATTCCATATCCGTGATTCAGGCAGTCAATTGTAGCAACTGCTATATTTCATGGCCCAATTCCAGAAATGCTGAATGTATTCAACTTTCACATTTCCCTTCCCTGAAAATCTGGTTAAATACAAAAATGCAAATTTGGTAGAACACGTTATCATACAGCCTGTTTTGTCAATATGAAATACCTACGAAATACGAAGCAGAGGAATTCATCAATTCACAAGTTTCCATACTGTTACCAGAAAATAAACACGAAACTACAAACTAAACATAGAAGGGTGAATTAGGCCTTGTGTTACAAAAATTTCACATCACTAGATTCACCTGAAATATAATCCATTGCAGAAGGAACGACAGCAGAAACAAACTACTACCCTCCCACTCCAAGTATAGAAATTGACTTTCAAAGTAGAAGATAACAATTATAACCAAAAAAAAAAAACCACCCACAATGCAAGGATGGCCTTGAAATCTCTGCAAAAGTTTGAGAAATTGGCTGTACTAAAAAGTTCCAAAATTTCTGGTTTCACATTGAAAAAAAAAAAAAAAAAACATGAAAAAGCCTAAAAAAAATTTAAATTTAAAGAGTAAAAAGTAAATATTAAAACCTTTTATAATTAAAATAGGTCAAAATCTACCTTGTTTTTTTTTCTTTGGCAGAGAAAAGATGTGCATCTGCTAAAAAACAGCATTTCCAGATAGAACTACATTAAAATGACACTGTGCAAAATAATAATTCCTGATAAACTGCAGAACATTACAGGGATAGCTTACATACCCTGAAGACAAAGCATTATTAACTCAAAAAGTTTAGAAATCAGTTAACGTAAAGCTTGAGTGTCCATACAATCTTAATCACTTTTTCCTTTAAAGAAAGAAAAAAAAAACCCACACCAAAAAACCCTCCCCCACACAAACACTAGAAATCAAAAAGATTAGATGTTACTTTTTTTCTGTAAATTTTTATAATCTAACTCAGAGGTTTCATTTTCAATATTCGTACTGTTCTAAGAACAAACCAAGTGGCTAAAGTTTAAACCCTGGATTTTTACGCCTCCCATCTAGTGGTTCTACATTTTCTTGAAAATCTCACTGTATACCACCAACTTCCTTTATTATGAGATCACTATATATAGTTTTATAGAATGGATTAATTAACAATTTTATGTAAAGTTCAATATGCAGATTTAGCACTGTGGTTTGGGAGAAGAACCATTTTTCTACTACCAGAAAGGATAAGCTCCTTTTAAGCGCGAAAAGGCACACTGTTTCAGCCACAGGCTATGATAGAGTTAAATTCACTCCAGTGGTTTCTGTTAAGTATCTATTTTAATCATACCAAATTAAATTATCTGCTCCCAAAAGTGAGTACATAACGATCATTTATTTAGAACCTTGTTTCTCTCCATAGGTATCTAATTGTCCACAAAGGCTACATGATTTATGTGTACTTACCAGAGTAGTATTTTGGGCACCTCTGGTTTAAAAAAAGTGTCAAATTCCTTCTGTGCAATGGGACAGATTAAATGACCCATTAAGCTTAATTTAGCTGAGGCACCACTACAAGTTAATTAGTTAAAGGCAAGATTTTCAGTCTAGGTCATAAATTGGGCCCAGTTTCCCACTGAGACCATTTAAGTTAATGAAGAGAATACACTAGAATGAGAGGAGCTCATACAGTCTGCGAAAGGTCACTGCTGGCGGGGCAGCGGATTTTGACACTTCAGAACTGCAAGGTGTCACAGGTAGGAGACAGCATGCAAAGCCATCCCTAAATGAACTATACCACTCTTTAGGCTGCTTAATGCTTCCGCCTCTCTTTCTATTGGACCAAGAATGTAAAGTGAAGCTTAAAAAAAGAAAAAACAAAAGTAAAAAATTCATATAAAATTATTCTGGTTTTAAGAAAAACACACCAGTGTAAGAACACTCCCTAAACAATTATTAAATAGCCTCATGTAAAGCCTAACTATCTTCAGCACACGGATGAAGACAGGCTGCTACTATTACACCAGAATGTCAGTTTTCCAAACAATTTTCAACCACAGGTTAAGATTAGCAATGTTATATTCATTAAATAGTAGTAATATACAGTCACTATGAAACTGTTAAACCAAGATTAGCAATTACTCTGGGGCACTAATCAGACGGCTGATAGCAAGTGAAGTCCCAGTCCAAGAACAGTTCCCATCACTGTTTAATATTAAGCCATAGTGATGACCTGAAGTCTATGGTATTAAATTAAGCCCCTAAATATTCTGCAGAAACAGAATTTACTAGTTATTTAAAGTACAGTTTTGATGAACGAAGTCTTGCAAATCTCTTTATAATGAGAACTACATTCCAAGACTCATGTTTTCTCTCTTTTTTTTTTAATTAACTGTATTCAATAATATACATCAACTTTACAGCAGAAAGATTAAAGCCCTGCCCCTCTGAAAACAAGTACAATTCCCAACGACTTCATTACATTCTAGACCTCTCGTCTGGCTTACTGAATACTAGCTACAGCTAGATTTTTTACAGTCTCGTGGCCTTTTTCTTTAATTGGGCTTGATTGCAGCTTTCCAGAACTTACTCAGAATTTATCAAAATTCTAATCCAAAGCAATGTGCTTTTCCAGTAATCCACCTTTGGATCCCACCACTCTCTGCAGAGAATCAGAAAGGAACTTTAGAGGCCTGCTCCTTCTGTTCAGAACTACATTGTATTTTTGGGTATCTTGTTCTGTCCTCTCTTGGTCTCTTGCAAAACCAAAGAAACTACTGAGCTAATGCAGCAACACTGATGTTCCTAACACCATATAATATGTAATAAGATTACTGAGGTGCTACAAGAAGAAAAACCATCCAGCTTTAATGGAGTGACATAAGTCTGTACCGTTATCTTTTTTTCAATAAGGAAAAACGCCTCGGAACTATAAAAACAATACAGAGGTTTGTGTTGTTTCCTCCCTTCCAAAGTCTGTGTTAACAGCCTAATTTTCTTTACGGTTATTGAAAAGTTATTTTCAGTTACTACTCTCTTTAATGTCCCACTTTGATTTGCAGCCTTTATGTTTTTAATTATAATTTTCTATCACAGTTGTAAATGCTGTTAAATAAGCAATGTTTTTGTAACAACCTTTTCTATCTGTTAAACCATTTGACCCAGTATGTTTCCGAACAGAAAATAAGAGAGCATTTTTAAATAAATTATTTCTGTTTAACTATTTCTACACAGTTTAATTAAACAGATACACTTTACTCTGAATATTAAATAATTTAAAAGTTAGTCTCAAGTCAAGCATCTTTCAAAATATTATCATTAAATTTGACAAAATCATTTGGGCAATTAAAAAATCATTAGGCAATGAAAAAAAGTTAAAATTAATGACAAAAAAATATATGTTTCAATTGTCTTTTGAAATGGCACATGTTTACTACCTTTAGAACAACATGAAATGTTCTTTAAAAAAATACCCAAAAAGAATGTTTAGAATAGCTGCTTGGTAACTTAGGGCAGGTCTAAAATGCACCGAGAATAGGACAAAACACTGAGAACTGACACGATGATGCCTGGCAAACCCAAGAGTTATGACTGACTGGAAGTCAGAACTAGTAATTAAATACCTACTTTAATTTACCAAATACCTGTATGAATTAACTTCATTTTTACTATGAAAGTAATTCCATTGGTATTACTGACACAAATCTTAGTATCTCTGCTACCTCTTTCTAAAATTAGTGAATTCAACTATTTTGGAGCTTTTCGAAAGTTAAAATTTGTAAATCACTTTCTATTACAAGATGATGAGTAGAGCTTTCCTAACTCCTGAATTCATCCAATGTGTAACTAGCCTGTTACCACAGAGAACTGCAAAGACCCAATACAGCTTCTCAGAGGAAACAGATGCTACACTCGTACAATTAAAGTTCTGTGTGACTTCTTTATTCATTAAACGCCCTGTTCCACACAGTCACCAGCAAACCTCAAGTCAAAGCAGTGATGCATTTAAACTCAGTAATTACTATCCAAGGCAATGTACTACTTGCAACAATAAAGCCGGCATACTAATTCAACTGCTGCTATGATCTTCAGGTCTCACATCCTGCTCTAATGCAATTAGTCTACAAAGAACTAATTACCCTAATCGAGCAATCACAGTTTCACTGACATCTTACTTCCTCTAACAGCTATAAACACCATTGGGCTAAGATAGCACCTAATTAGTTTTCTGTATCACTGTTTACAATGCAGTTTGAATTGATTATGTTTACAACATTCCCTAAATACTTACTTTACTACCAGAAACTACATACTTATTCAAAACTACTTGCACCAGAATAGTGTTAATACTCATGGGTCTTAGCTTGATGATAAAAAGGTCACAAATCTTCTTCCATTGTTACTGACATTTGTGGTTTGCAGCCTTTGTAAGAGAATGCTGTACAAATGAACAAGTCTTTTATCTCCGTCTCAGGTGCCAAAGCTCTTCCCAAACAACAACAGTGGGTTTCAGCAGTTAGGAATCGTTTTAATTTGTAGCAAGAGAGATTTTGGCTATATATTAAAGGGGGTAGAGAACACTTTGGTTTCGGTGCTCAGCCAGCTAGAGAGACTGTGGAATACGTATCACTGAAAGTTTTAAAAACAACCTAGACAAAATTCTGCTAGAAAAATGCTTAATACTGCCTCTGAGCAAGCGGATGGATAAACTCCTTTCCAGAATCTTTGCAATACCTATTTGTGTGATTTTCTGATCACAAATACTACCTGCTCCACAGTCCTCACTGTGGTGATAGAAGACTAACTTATTTGCAAGATGACTGTAAATAAGATGATGTAAATAAGGCTAACTTATTTACACTTCTGGATTCAGTGATTACTCCGGAGAGAGCACAATAAACAAGAAGTAAAATAAGAAACAGAATGAATCCATTCTTTGGTTCGCCTGGAATTATTATTTAAATTCTGAAATTCTTATTTATTTCATCTGATCACAGAGGAAAGCACAGGAAAAAAAAACACCACAAGACTTTGAAACAACTCTATCTAATAAAACCAATTTTAGATGTACTACAGTTCAACATCACTATTATTTATACTTGCCTGACTTTTGGCACCATCATTCGGTGTTGCACCATTAGCGTGTGGCAGATTGATGCCATCAAGGTAAAGACCTCTTCACTAGCTGAATCTCTCCAAACCATATTCAGCAGAGTGTTTGTCTGCTGCTTTGTATCCAATTTCTTTAGACACTCCTCAGTTATATACTGAACTGATATTCTCCCATCGCCCTACAAACATATCAAAGAAAAGTTTGCTTTAAGTCTTTTTAATGATCAAGTATCCCCTTTTTTTAAAAAAAATAACACCTCAGAATTCTACTAGAACATAAAGTCTTCTTGTACAATAATTAAAATGCAAGCACATATGTATATCCCAGTAGCATTATTAAAAACATCAGACCCAAAAGCCAACTTAAATCCCTGGGTAGGCAACTGTTGGGTTGTGGTATCGACCTTTTCACTTAGTCCAGTGGGAAAGACTGCCTTTAAAGCAGGCATGTTCTGAAACAGTTGGATACAATAAGGCAACATCACTTACTGGCATAAAATATGTGAATAGTCATCTCTTCCCCGCTGACATCAGTCAGCATTGGACATGAAATCCAGAAATGGATGTCTACTCTAAGTTCCTTTACAAACAGTATTTTCTCATTCATAACCCATGGGTTAACAAACAACAAAACACTTCAGGGTGGCTAACACACATGTTTGGGTAGTACCAGAAGCGCATGAAGAGGAATGCTTTCTCTTGCCATAAAACTGAGTGGAGCTCGGCATTTTCTTTTCCTTATTTCCTCTCTTTATCTTGCCCCCAACAGAGCAAAGCAGTCTGGATCATTGAAGGATACAAGTTATCTAATTATTAATTTTTAAGAAAGAGGGGTTCCCCACCCATCCACCCCTTTTTTTTTTTTAATTTGTAAGACAGGCATGCATGGGAATTTGGAATACATAAAAAACTCATAGGAGAAACACAAGAAAAACGTATTGCAACAAACAGTATTATCTATTAAAGCCTCCTCAGAGCAGATTTTCTCCAATTTACAAATTATTGTAAGTTACCTGTGAATAGAAATTTATTCTTTGTTTTTACCTAAACGCCTTTTAAACATCACCAATATCTCTAAGCCACAAGTAGAATCTGCCAATATTTACATCACATACAGTGTGTGTGTGGCTGGTAAGTTAAATATTTTATTCACACTATCTTGGTAAAGATTCCAGGGTAACAGTAACACACTGCATCTAAAAATGCACAAGTAAAAGGCTGCCCATATTCCCCAACAGTATGGTTCTTTATAGGAGGTTACTCTCAACATCTAGGTCTTAAAAAAGCTGCATCTTTCAGAAATGTAGATCACCTTACATGAAATGTAAGTAGGCATTATAGAGCTGGTACGCTTTTGCTTTCAACACTTAAGAAAATGCCAGGAAGCCCTAGAATACCTGAGACACAGAAATTTGGAATTTCCAGCTCAGTGTGGGGAGCTAAAATAATCTAGGAGGCTATTTTTTTTTTTTAATGAACTCTAAACATGGTTAAATTTCACATATTCCATAATGGAAGACTGCACATTGCACAAGTCCTTTGAATGGTAGTGTCTTTTCAGAGATTATATAAAGGCCAGTAAGAACCTGTTGACATCTCTCCAACTTCGGTTGTTCAAAGCCTTGACCTGAGTGTTAGGAGGTTAAAGTTAGCGTGGATTCATTTTACTGGTGGAAGTTTAAACTATAGCGAAAGTTCTATTTACACTACAGTCTCTATACATTACACTACAGAAAGCAGGTATTCCCTCTTGTTTGTTGACTTTTTGTTCTGTTTTGTTTTTAACGTAAGCATCCAATTCTGTTCGCTTGCAGTGAGCAGCCATCTATTTTTAAGAAGTAAACATTAAACATGCTCCCTTCTACATGCAGCTAGGAAAACACTGGACTTCATGGTGCTTCTGGTTTTGCCTGTATTTGCTGCTGCTATAATACAAATTCATTCAAAGCAATTCTGTACTGCTTACTGGTGTAGCTGTCATTTTACTGATCTCTTCATCCTCATCTTCAGAATCACTGTTTGCATCTTGACAATTTGTACCAGCAGCAGACACAGGCAGCTGAGAGAGGAAAGTCTGGAGTACCCTCAGATACACAAGAAGTCCTTCCTCTGAAAGGGATCCTATAGCACATACATTGAAATAAAAGATCATTAGTCAGATCACACTGTACTATAATGTATTTTACCAGAAGTACCCAAACAAAACACATTATGCCAGATCTTATCAAATGAAGTGTACTTTTTACTGAAAAGGGTAAGAATAGCTAATAAAACAGATGTCTCCAACACTTTTATCCACAAACTGTCCTTTTTGCTTGGCAATGAACCACGTTGTAGAAATACATAACGCATTAACTCAAATATGAAAAAACAACAAATTGACCATTCTGCTTTCTCACCCAAATATGTTTCTCCAACTGTTAACACGAAATAAAAAAGCCATGGGGCTTGATCACTTCTTCTTGAACATCTGCTTTCTGCTAGTAATAGTGCATTCAGAAAGAGTTCATAAGGGAAAATGGTCTGCACATCAGCAAGCGCTGGAATGATGAAATGGAATATCTGATCTGTAA
Source organism: Larus michahellis (assembly GCF_964199755.1). NCBI lineage: Eukaryota > Metazoa > Chordata > Aves > Charadriiformes > Laridae > Larus > Larus michahellis. The sequence goes on along the minus strand of NC_133897.1, from coordinate 10,651,815 downwards.
AAGGTGCTGCCAGAAACTCCTCTGTGAAGGCTGCAAAAATCTGCTGCCTGAAATGAAGAAAAATTGTCTTTATAGAAAATATAGACAAGATTTCCCACATTTATATCCATGGAATAATAGATCAATTTGCAAGTTTGAACACGTCCATCAACGAGACTGCAAAGATGCACTTCATTAATCCTGTGCTAATAAACCAAATTTCTCAGATTTCTCACAAATTAACTTCTTACACTACGTGCTTTTCCTGATGATCTTACATTTCATCTTATCCTTTAAACTTTTCAGGAACTCAGAAAAAAACTATTCTGAAGTTAAATTTGGTGTTTACATTCTTGACATAAAAAATAAATTAAAAAGCCACAATAACTATTTATCCCCCAAAATACTACTTTAACACAAAACACTATCACGTGATACAACCGGATTTCTACAAACCCGACATTCCTCTTGAAAAAAATAGCTATGACTTAGTTATTTCTCTTCATAAACCTCAGTTCCTCTGTCACAAAGTTCTTTTTAACTCTAAAATTCTCTTCTGCCCTTAGCTGCATCTCTGCTCTCATCTATTTTTTTCCACACCTGTGTACCCACATATTATGATACCCACTATTCTCGTCTATTCTCGTTTATCGTCGTCTTCAGCGTTTCATTGCCTTTTTCTTAAACACACCTGAAACTACATAGTTTCAACAATGAAAAACATTACCAAAAATCAGTACTATTACAAATGAATCAGCAAACTGCACTGAAAGAATAACCAGACACCCAACAACAAACTGTGCACCTTTGACAGTAACAAGTAAGTACACAAATATCTAATATTAGCTTTATTTACCTTGCACCTCCTGGACAGGAGCTATATGTAAAGTGCAATGGCTTCAGAACATTCTCCAGAAGTATTTTTGCAACAGGGACTCGAGAAACATCAGAATACTCAATACTCGAGGGAAGCTTATTGTTAATTAACAAATAAAGCGACTTGTAGTAGCCTGCAAATTAAGAAATACCACTTTTAAAATACAGTATTTTTTTTTCTTTTCCATACAAAACAACTTATATACTTAACATTATTAACTTGAAAAATACTTTACAATTCATTGCACAAAGCTTTACTAAGGAATACATTTTACAATAGTCCAAGTAACATTCACATAACTAACAGGATATACCAACAGCCTCTTTGGAAACTCCACTTTATAAAATCATAGATAGGTAATTGCATTCAGAGTCAGTTTGATTTTTCAAAGACCAACCACTCTTGCTGATGAAGTTAATAACTTGATTTTTTTTAAACAACAACCTATGAAAAAGACTTTCTTTTCTCCTCTGAGTGACTCTAGTTATGTTTTTGACAGCTGCCCTTCCACCCTTTCAGAAATGATGAATTTTCCCCTCTCCTCCAAAACATGACTGCATCATACAGGTAACAGTCCTGTTGGCACAATGTCTCAATTCTATAACCACCTTGCCTTAGGAGGCTGAAGAATACAATTACTGTTCCCAAACTAGGGACCTCTCAGACAGTAATAAAATGCGCTACCACCCAAGCCATGAAGAGATGTGTAGAGTGTAATCTGTTTTTGTCTCACTAAAGTACAAATGGAATCATATGATTTCATTCTTCTTAAACCAACTTCCTCTTGCTCAATGAACTCCTAAACTCAATTTCCACTACTACAGGAACCACTATAAATGCATAAATAGCATTGCGTTATTGAGAGGCCCAGTCTAAGACCCCTAAGACCCTTCATCAGCAACTACCTAACTTGACATACAATGCAACAAGTGGAAATCACTATAAAGGAATACCTTAGCAATGCTGACAAGACAAATTACATAGAAAAATGTGTACTAAAAAAAGCTGATTACAGATTCTTTACAAAATAACCATCATAAATGAACAGGAGACAGAACATCTGTAGTTGCACACAACCACTTCTTTTTGGTTTGACTGTAAGCGTTCAGAAAGCTTATTTTTTTTTACTAAAATTTATGATCTAACATCTTGATAAACTTTCACACATCAGTTACGAGAACTGAATATTATACTAAAAGAACGAAGTATAACGTATTAAAGTATTCTGGAAGATATACTTATTATATAGTAAGCAATGAGACAAATACTTCTATAGTTTTAGTTATGCCTGGCAAGCAAAATAAGTGTGCTACAATAACAGTCATTTTTTTCCTCATAGCAACTTCAACATGTAGTAGTTAAAACCAAATCCTTAATAACAGGATAAGATAGCCTGGTCCATTGAACGTACTTTAAAACCTACACACATAGAATTATTCCAACAATTAACTAACAAATTGGAATGTGCTCTTTTTACATTTCACACCAATGAAGACGGATCCGAGATGTTTATTTCATAATGGTTTTGTCTTTTCTCCCCATCCACAAGTCTTGCAAAATCAAGACAAAACAGAATTTTGGTGATAACTACACAACTCATTAACTTTCAAGTATGTTTGCACAGGTGTAACTGATTGCAGTTACAAACAGTTTTGCTGATGATGGTACAAGGGAAATAAAAGCTAGTTTACCATCTCTTTGCTAAGGTGTCTCTACTGTTAGCAGGATGAAAAGGCAATGCCAATTTATGATAATATCGAACGTTAGCAGTTATAGAGAACCGTACTGCGAAACAACACCCAACTGTTACACAACTAAAGCTTAGACCTGGCACAGTGTGTGTACGTGTGCCCATGCACGCATGTGCACGTGTGTGTGTGCATAAACAGATCCTGGAATAAAACTCCTGTTAGGTAATATCCACCTACTCAAAATCTGTGGTAAAAGTCTGTATAAGTAACTTGGTAGAATATTCAATTTATAAACAGAATTTCCAAAAAAAGTCAAACAGTAATTTCTCAAGCAATGATCTCATTGCAAGCAAAATATCCATCTAATATATATCTATAGGTTAGTGTACGCAGCACTTAATTCATCAAGTCATCATTCAACATGTGGTAAAGGCAAAATGTGACTGAACAACACGGTCTTCAGGTATTACATGTTCTGTTTAATTTTTGAGTATTTCTCACAACTTATAGTTCCTAGCTACTCACCTTTTTGAATCATGTAGTGCAAAATTTGTTCAATTAATGATGTCACATAGCTGACATCTTGTAAAACAGGCAAATATGTATTCTCAGATGAAAATACCTCAAGCATTCTCATAGGAAGTGCAACATTCAGACTGTCGTCATTGCAATTTTGCAATAGCCTATAAATAAAATGAAAACAAAATTATTTAACAAGATATTTCTTTTATTTCACAACAGGCATATGCACACTGATTTAAAAATAAAACTACCAAAAAACCTTTCCGCATTCACCTTAAAATAACTTATTTCCATTTGTTTTCCAAGTGTTCTTAGTAGCTTAGCCACATCTTTTTATTAGCACCTTTATAATAATAATTCCCAATTTCAGAGTTTCTATGAATACAGCACTCTCTTTAAATCCTACTAAATTCTTGTTTTCAATGACTTGACAGTTTGAAGGTCTACTGCATGAACTGGAAGAGAAGGAAAGAATAATACATGTTTTTCCAACATGTATTACTACCCATATTAAAAATGAAGTCATGAAAGCCCCGGAGCAACATGGGCTGGGAACAAACGCTGAGGAACGTCTTATGTATAACTAAACCAATATGTCCCTCATTACAGACTGAAATACTAAAAATACAACCATCCCATCCTTCTAGCAAATTGCTTATGAAACAACCACCACTAACAACAGAAATGGTGAAGATTAAGAGTCTGTTTAGAATTAAAAGGAGTTGTTAGTATGAGATGTATATAAGCATAGTTGCTCTAGCAATGTGCCTGCTTTCCCAGCCATTCAGAAAGATGGGACCTATCAGAAAAATTTCTTTTGACACCATAGCTAAGACATTTCACTAAACCAAAAAAAAGATACTCTGGCAACAAGATCTCTTTTGCAGATGTAGCTGCAATCACACTGCCATTTTTTGCTACAATACCCTTTTTTTCACCTTTTTTTTCCATAGCATCAAAAGCTACAGCTTCTCATTTAATATGAGCTTATCCCAGGGAAACACTTTTTTGGCTACCTGTCCCACTGCTCGCTGTCTGGGCTTTTTCAGAAAATTAAAATAGCTCTGAAAGTAAGTATAGACACCCATCATCGTGCTGGCAAGGTGAAGTCAGGAAGAGCTTCTTCCTCCATCCTCTCTATGTGTATAGGAGGCAGGAACAGCTCTTCCACTCCTGTTTTCCCACATCACCCAGTCAGAAAGGGAGAATGGGAATACAAACAGAGCTGCATTTACAAAACCTCAGTTTCAACTGTAGTGAAAATGTACAATTCAATCCAGTGAGACCACAGCTGCATTCCACTGTATGTGGACTATGAAGCCCACCACTCAAGTCGTCTTTAGTATCTGCTGTCACTGTTTCTTATACATACAGTCTACACCATTGTCAGAACACAAGGTCCAGTGACTTGAATGAAACGGTTTTCTAAAAAAGCCTGAACATTAAAGGGAAAAAAAAAACCTATTTTAAAGCTATTTTAAAGCTTTAACTTTAAAGCTACTTTAAAGTATAACTAGTATCCATTATTAATAAGAGCAAATATACTGTTTTCTAAAACTAGGCTTTAGCTGCCAGCTATTCAAGTAACCTTGATAGATTAACTGTTTTAAAACAAAATATATCCAAAGCACATCCTTGGAACATTTGTCTAATTCAGATATACCTTCTAATCACTACCAGTTCCCAATAAAACCTTCTGGTTTCCACAAATATTGCTAATGACATAGTGATAAGCAAACATTTAAGAACACACTTAAGCTTATCCCTAGGCAGGGCATCCCTTAAGCACATGTTGAACTTGAAAGTCAATTCCATTGTTCCTACATAGGAACAAGCATTCTATACCACAGCCTACATATATATTTTACATGAACAGTCCTCTCTCTAAGATAAATTTACATTTAATACTTCACCTGCTGCAAAAAGAAACAAAAGAAGTGCCAAACATAATTTCTGAACACTTTTTAGACAATAGCATACAGAAAAAACAATTTACCTGCAACACAGACCCAACAGTCTTTTTATTTGGAATAAGCAAGTAAGTCTGTCTGGACCATCCAATTGCTTAACAAACTGAGAACTCTGTTTAATTAAATTCTGACACATCCATACCTGGGAAAAGATATGCAAAAGTTTACTCTTTATAACAACAAGTTATATTATTTATTGCAATACAGATAGTAATATTTCTATCCTGTTTTGGATACCTTTGGAGGACTTAAAAATACTAAGACACTCATGTTCAGCTGAGAAAAAATTGTTACACAACAAACTACACAACTGCTAGAACTAAACTTTCAAAGTTAAGACTGAATTACGTTTGCAAATAACTTTACTCTTGCAACAAATTTATCTGATTTTTTTTTGTTTTAAATAACCATAATTCTTTAAATGTCCATTATTAATATCCGCTATGAATTATACTTACTTGTACATTAGGGAAGTTTGCAGTGACTTTGCAATTGCTATGCCAGCATTATTGACCAACAAGGAAAAAAAAAAACACAAAAAACCTAAACGCTTTAGGAACGACTAGATGGCTAAGTGGAAAATACTGTTTATAAATTAAATTCTAATAGAAGTTTAATATTTTTAATAAATTACTGTGAATAATAAACACAGGATTTTTCAAGGCTTTATTTCACAGATTTTTTTTGTGTGTGTGCACATATAAAATCTAATTTTAAGCTATTCTGTCTAAACGACAAGAGTGCAGGCCAGCAAAAGCCAGAATTCTTAAAAGAATTTACTGAACTGGTCAAAGCCCTTTTTGCGTCCCTTCAAAATCTTTCAAGTGAAAGAGTACTTTAAAAGTGCATGAAATAAAAGTACTATGGATCAAAGTATGTTATAGTACTCACCAAACGCTTAGAATCCTCATTCTGTCTATAGAAAAAGAGTAACTGACGAACTAAGAGAGTCAAATTAGCTCCATTAGCAGTGGAAAAGGTTCCTCCAGATTGGGCCAAATTAGCACAGCGATCGAATTCACTTCTTTGGATAGAGTGCTTAAAAATAAGACATGCATCAACATATCAATAATGGTTATGATTTCAAATAGAGATGCAAAATTTTCAAAACCTCATTGCAGTTTCCCATCCAAAGTGCTAGCAAAGTAGTAAAATGGATGCAACACATATTTGTTAAAAGATCAAAACACATACACAGTAACACAGTTAAGGCCATAACTGCTTTCTGTAATTCAAAAAGTACACATTGCAACAAATTTGTTGCTTTTCAAGTAAAGAATATCACATCAAACATTTTCATCTATTTTACTCAATAAATATTAGTAAATTTAAACAGATACAACCCTTTCTTAGAATAATCTACCCAACAGCAGCTTAGAAAGAACAACTTTTTGACTCAAACTACCACCTTAGACATACTGGGGATAAAAAGCTCCACTGATGTGTGAAAGCTACTAATACCTAACTGGTTTTGTATGCTTTGTCAGCTCAAAAAAACAGTGTGTAATCATTCCGAAGTCCACTGTCACATACATGCTTTGTGGAATAAACGTTCATCTACTAAAATATTGAGGTTCAAACAAAAATGTCAAGAGGGAAAAGGAACTTGCACTTTGTAAGCACACACAATATTCAAAAAGGTGAAGATGTTCCAATGGAATTACTTATTACTAGAAAGTCTATTTTTCAACAAAACTGTTTTACATCTTTCTAAATAAATAAATACTTACTTGATGTTTTCTGTCTCTGTACCCTCTTACAAATGACTGGATTATTATTGCATTTTTCAGCCTCCGCCTTTCTTCCTTTAAAGCAAAGCGAGAAAATCAAAATCAATATTATGGCGCTGACTCTAATTCATACAACTATATTTAAAGTGGTATTCAAAAAGATTTTTTTAAATTAAAATTAAGCACTAATCATTAGTAAAATAAACTGAAGGTTTGCATCCAATATACATAAATCAGGGAGAAAGTTTTTATTTTTTTAGTTGTAAATTTACCATAAAGATATTGCAAAAGAATTTTTAATACTCATAAGTATGTAATACTACAGAAATCAAAATAAACACATTTGTATTTCATTAGACAAAGTCTTAATACTAAAACATCAAAGAATTAATAAAATTCAATTACACCATTCCTCTTTCTGCGTAGATCAGCTAACACTGAAGACCTGCCTATTTGTTTCCATTCAAATAACAGATCAGTATTATGAGGCTGGTGCAGTTTAGAAGGGGGGGGGGGGGGGGGGGGAGACAAAACACAAACCACAAAAAAACCAACCAACCAACCAACAAAAAAACCCAGTTATTTGGAGACAATACTGCTGTCAAAAGGAAAAGAGGCTTAATGCTTTAAGCCCGGGAGCACAATATGGAAATTAGTAAAAATTCTTGCTCTCTCCTTCAAACCAGACATGTAAATTGAGTCATTTTATGATGTCTTCCTCAGTAGCTAGAAAAGAGTATTTAAAATCATCCCTTTAACAAGGTCTCACTTGCTGGGGAACTGAAAGCCAACTTGCTTCAGGTACTATGAAAAGAGCACTCAGTGAGTCCACTGACAACAGCCCCAGCATATTCCATCACAACAAATATCTAAGGGAAGTGGCTACTGTAATTAGGTTTCTAATAATGTCCGTATAGTTTCTTAGGGGATGAAAGAGGGAAGTAAATAAAGTTGTTTCTCATGAACCTAGAGCTACAAAGCAATGGTTGAGGAAGGGAAAGTAGGAAGATCAAGAGTTCAAAAAAAAAAAAAAAAAAAAAGAGAAAAGCCTGCTTTGAGAAGAGAAATTTTATTTAACCTCATGAATCCTTGCACTATAATGAGCCCATAATTCTGTCGGCCACCAAGCAAAACAAACCACTAACATGTTTTATAAATTTCATTAAAATACATTTGGGAAAGTTCACATAAACTTTCAACTCTCGAAAACTTGAACTTAACCTGAACTGACCAGAGAAACACCAGATGAATTTGCTATTCAATGCCTATCTTGGAAACCCCAACCCCCAAAGCAATTTCTCAGAATAAGCATATACTTGAAAGTCTCTAATTACCTCTAGAGCACAGATCAAAATCAAAATTTTGATAGACCAAAGGGTATTTTTCTCTCCAAAGTATCAAAACAGTAAAAGTGCAAAGTACAGGGGCAAGCAGGAGAGAGTTTCAATTACAAAGAGGCACTGTCTCTTCATAATCATAATGTAATGTTCGACTGAAAAGTAGGTATTTCTCCTTTTCTCTAGATACAGTTTTTATCCTAGAATACATAATTGTCAATTAGCGACCTGTAATTGCAAAGGTTTTAAGTCTGAGGTCACTGCTAAGATTCTGATACAGGCATTTTTTTAAAAGCCATAACTGGTTTCATTCTCAGAGGAGTCATTCATTTTGTGAGAATCCGATATATGTCACAGAAAATCGTTGTGTGTATGTGTGTATATATACAGATATATGACTCTGCATCAGCTGTGCAGCAGACAGAATTAAGCAACTTAACGGCCAAAAGTTTATGAAGTGCAAAAAATTCCGTCTGCGTATGTTGATAAGGACTCACTGATCATAAATTTAATTCATAAAACAGCATTCTGAACTAACTGGTGAAATCCTAGTAACTTCATACTTTAACTTGGTCCATAATTATACATCCAGGGTGGAAAGAAAAAAAGCAGTTACCGTCCTCACAATCAGAGGAGCCACGGCAGAACTTGTATTTAATCTAGCAAGGGTCAAACACATCTTTAAGGGCCAAACAGCTCTTTATTCTTGATTGGCATGAAAACTACAGTTACACTTTTTAACTCGTTTTAAAGACAACAACTGTTTTTACTCATATCAGAGGTGGAAAAATGACAAAATGAAGATATTCACTTTTAATTCCACATTACTAAGTTTTGATTTCATATTGCCACATATATTAATGTTTTAAAACCGCTATTTTTCCTTTCAATGTCTGTTCCTCCTTTACATTATTCCAGACTGAATTATCCATGGCAGTAAACTTCATTCTCAAACCACTTTTAAGATTTTCTAAAGCCTCACAACTGCTCCTCATTGCTCCTCAATTATCAGGTGATTTCAAAGCAGTTTAGGATGCACTCAAGTATGATTGTTTTGATTCTACCTCCACAGAACTGAGGCATGCACTGGGGAAAGTGAACTGCTGAAGGTCACCCAAGAAACCATAGAAAAACCAGGAGCAGAAAACAGTTTGCCGAGCCCAACCCATAGTAATAGACTATGGAAAACGCCAAAAAAATGCGATTTACTATCCAAATATCTGTCTTTTCTCAACAAAGCCTAGATCACATAAGCAACAAAATAAAAGGAAAAATTCCCTTTGCACCCCGTGCATGCTTAACTACCTTCTTTTGAGACGAAAATCACTTCTGGGAAGCACCTTAAAAGCAGTCAAACCGTTTGTCAATTCTAGTATACTGGACGACTATGTAGAACTTGCAAACTGAAACAAAACATTCCTGAACTAAGTACGACTGCAGCAGAATGAAGTACTTTGGACTGTAAATGTTACTACATCAAAGATAAGTCCATGCAAACGCTTACAGTCTACTTTACCTCTCGTTTTCTCCTTTCTTCCTGAGTACGATGCAGGAGAGAAGCCTTTTCTTCCTATAAAGAAAAAAAAAAAACACAATTGCATTTTCATTCAAACGTTTGATTCAAATGTGTTAATGATATTTAATCTAGACTTCACTTTGGGGATTGTTCACGATATGTAATATGTAAAACACTGGAGAAAAGTAAGTGTTAATCATTTTCTGCTCTTACAAATACATGTTATGCAGCCCTGTCGGAAGCACAGTGACAGAGGGAAGCTATGTAAGAAGAAAAGGGACAGGCAAACAGCAGCAAACTGTACTGAACCCTGTCCAGGTTTGTGTTCTCAGCATCCAAATAATCTAGGCAAACATCATCGATTTACAAATGGGGGAGCTGAAACATAACAGGGTCCCAATCCTACCAGGTAGTACCAAATGTTTAGCAAGTGTTTTCCTTGCTTGGAGCATACGTAAGTTATTGGCCCAGGTGCATGCAACAAGCTGTGGCACGTTCAAAGTAATCACATACTGTTCCAAATCCCCGTGCTTTTGTCTAACTTGCAAAGAGGCATTAAGTTCTTATATTTACTTATCCTTTTCCTCAAAACTTATCTGGAAAAGATGTCAAAACAGACCTATATAACATAAATGAAAGGAATTTTTTCTTTTAAAGTTTTGAACCCTTCACCCAAATTAAGGCTACAAACTGAAACTTTCAGGGACAGTGATCTCTCCAATAGAGAAAAAGTAAAGAACACTGAAGTATTTATGAGGTCTCTAAAAAACAATACCATTACAATAGAAAACCTGTGTATTAGCTCTTTAAACCAGAATCTTAAATCAGTACACAAAGATTACAAAATATAAACAAAGCTTTATTTGCAAGTATCTCTTACTGGATGGCTCTGTGTAGTTTCCAAGGAAATATACAAAATAATTCCTTTCCGATGCAAGGTATTTAGCTCCCACTGCAGACAATGAGAGTTGAAAGTACCCTGACACCTTCCCAAATCCAGTCTAAAACAGACGATGGATTTAAGGAAACTATTTTCTTTTTTTGCTTCTTCTACACATATAAGAACTTCCATTTTCACCCTACGCCCCTATTAGTCTAGAGAAGTAAAGAAATAAAATACATTCAAGCTGAAAATGTATTATAGCAAAATACATAAAAATAAATTTGAAGTTGGCAAACAAATGTTTATGAACTATTTAACCACATCAAAAACAACTGTGCTGTAATATTTTCAATGTCTATATGCAGGTACAAACTCTGAGGGAAAAACTCTTCTGCATTTCTTTTTTGATGATACAGAGTAAGCAAGGTCATGATTCTCCTAGTTTCATTAGTATAGAAAATATTTTAACACAGACCACCAAGAGAGAAATAAAAAAGACAGACACAGACGCAAAAAATGAATTTAAAATTGGGTTTGTATTTCAGATCATTTACTGGCGCAAGCATAAAAAAAAGCCACAAGAAGGTTAACCATCTTCTCCTCTAAAGACAGTATTTATGTCCAAAGACACCACTAACTACCACTACTGTCCTCTAAAGACAGGGTTTTTTCCATGTGTTAAATACAGTATAAACAAATCATAACAAAATCTATACATAAGATGATGTATCTCCACTCAAGCAATAGGAAAGGCTCCAGGTCTGTTGGTAATGTGAGGCAAGAGATTATGACCTCACACATACAAAAAAGACAAAATAATGTACTAAATTTATAAATAACCAACAGATGGCTAAAAGTTTCAGAACTTTTTTTAACGGATCACTTATTTTGCAACAGCCAATACCCAATGCATTACAGAAGTTAGTGAAAAGAAAGAAGCTAGTAAAAAAAGAAAAAAGTTACAAAAAAGAAAGAAGTTAGTAAAGAGTGAAGTGATCACAGTGACAACTCTTCAATCTGCTTGGGGAGTTTCATTCTGGAGGCAGTGCCATATAGAGAGAATTTCTGCTTAGAAGCAATGTTGCTAAATTTGTCCTTACACTTCAGAACGGATTGAAAGAAAAAGCAAATGAAAGACAAATTGCTACATGTGAGCAGAGAAGAGAATGGTATGAAAAAAATACAACCAGAGTAAATGCAATGGATTAGTTAATAAAGGAAAATAAGTGGCCAGAGGGCTTATCAGAGCCAAATAATCTTAAGTATTTGGAGAGAGGGGGAGATAAAAGAGGGCAGTGTATCCTCACTTAGTGTATCACCAGCTTTGCACTGACCAGGAATCGGATCTCTTTGAAATAAGCACTCTTTAAACTAAACCACTTTTAAAAAAAATAACAAAACTTAAGTTTCTAGTCAATGTCACATACTTGCTTTGAGTATTTGTAAAGAGAAACACCAACTTGATACAGTGTAAATTAAATACAATAGAGAAACTGTCTTAAAACAAAGAATGAGATATCCAGGTAAGTATATCCCAACTTTAAAAAATTATTGCAGGTCAAATGATACTGTTGCTCTTGTTCACAAGACACACATAGATCAGAAATATAAAGGAACAGAATCACAACTATGACTAAAGAATGTATTTAAATTAAATGCAAAAAAACTATACCTATTTCAGAGTTATGCAACCCAACTGGAGCACACCATCTCTTCAGAAATTAAAAAGCAACAGTAAATATGCAATAGAAAATAAACCTGCTGTGAGAAAGAGGTGAAAATAACTATGAAATAAACTTCATTGCCCACAAAGGACATTCTAACAAATTTCTTTAAGACAGCTAACTGCACAGTCATCTCTGAAATCCTCCCCACCTTGCCTCTTAATAATCAGAACAGTGAAAAGGAGTTAAACTCTGCAGCTGTTGCTCTGTGACTGGTTGTGAACGACAATGGCATTATGATAAGTGATGGACATTTGACAGCTCCCACCCATATGGTCACGTGAGTCTGACAGCTACAGCCGCTGCTCCACCACCTCTCCCTGCCCACTGACAGCCAGAGCTACTCACAGTACGAGACCATCCGACAGTGACTTCCAAAGATCACACCTAGCTCATTCCTACTCCTGGTTCATTCCTACTCCCCACCTTCCTGGCCCAGTTTCTGTGATGATCACGCTACCTTGTTTCTTCACCTGCCAGACAGGCAGATGCCAGGTATCACGGCTACCTATCACGGTAGGCAGTCAGACACATTAGGGGGAATGAAGCACCAGCTTGTCTTGATTCCTTCAACCCTAACTCAAAAGAAGTGAAAAGCCATTTAGTGAACCAAATTCCCAACACCTTCTATGATGTAGTCTTCTTTCTGCAGCAGCTTGACCTCCAAAGTGCAGAGCAGGGAATACACTGTGTTTTTCATGTTATTAACAGTCCCTTTTCTGTCTGCTCCTTCCTTCAACAGAAGATCTTGGTAAAGACAACCAATCTCAGGCTCTAGCATGCCAGCTGCAGGACCATGAACAACCCAGTTTGAGACATTTCTTCACCAAATATGTGAGGCATGACACAAAGAAACAAGAAAGCAAAGAAAGAGTATGTGACAGCAAAACGCAATGTGACGTGGATGATGACTCAAAGAGTAAGACAGAAAGGGGAAAGAGGTGAAAACAAGGAAGCAGATGGAAGACAGCATACGGAAAGGAAAGCTTGTGACTACCATCAAAGAAATTTTAAGTAATATTTAAAATGTTACTTTATACATCAGGATAAAACTGTTATGTACCGTATTATTCACCACAGCAAAGGTCAACGTTGCACCACTGCTGTAACAGACCAGTTGACGAGAACAACCGCATCCGACAGTGTAAAAATGTCAATGTCGGTGCTTCAAAAACTCCACTCAAATACGTAATGAAAAAAAAAAAAAACTTGAATGAAAACTGCTTTCTTGTCCTCACTTTGATGAAACACACTATTTTGCTGCAAAAGTATGTTTACACAACTCCTAGCTTTTACATATCCTACACAAAGACTGAATAACATAAACAAATACACAAATTATGATTCTTTTTGTCCTTCATTTTGACACTGTGCATTGAGAGCGTTAATAAACTTTCAGCCCTCTTGGCTCAAAATTCAGGTTCAGAAAAAAAAAAGTATAAATTTTTTTCAAATACTCCTAGTATTTGTTGACTCTTTAAAATCTGAAATTGATCACTCGTGGACTGTCATGTTAATCAAGCCATCTTAGATCCACACAAGTAAATTTAAAACCTAAATATGCCAGATGCAAAGGTGAAACCAAGTAATTATTTTCAGGTATTGCCTAAACAGTGAGCATATTTTAAAAAAATAACAAAAATACATTGATGCAAAAATTTAAATATTATTAGTATATGTTTGAGATTTATTTGTAAACCACCAGGATTTATTGTCTTTCTTTAGTTGAGAATGCAATTCTATTTAACATTACAACAGATCACGTAAAGTACAAGGCATGACTTTTAGGACATTTTCATGAAAAAACAAATAAGCACTTGATCTTTTAACTTTTGGGGACAATTACAAAATCGCGTATGGTTTTAGTCTACAAAACCCAGGACATCTTTTTTCTTTCCTTAAAATGAGGGACATGACTTTTCAGCTGAATTTAGCTTGAACCACATAAACATCAGTAACAACTCCCAAAGCAAATTAAGTGACCTAAGAAATGTATAGAATAAAATTCCTTTCACCGCTCATATTTAGTATGTCCATCAAATAAAAGGAAGATTTTGTAGCACCTCTTTGTAGAGAACAAATGTGGACACTTGGAGACATCCCCCCTCGAAAGTGGTTTTCACCAGTGTTTCTAGTTACCAACATTATGTTAGACAAAATAAATGCCACTTCAATTGGCTTTTATGAATACTAAAAGAAATTAGCACTTTAAAAGACTCACAATGTCTGAAACTGAACCTCATCAATTTAAATTTCACTGGAGAGACAGCTCAGCCAGCCTGAGTAAAACATGTTCAGCAGCTTGAAAAATTCTGTTTTAGAACAGTTTGGGACTCTTCATATCTCTGATTATTTACATCATGGTTAAAATTATACACAGAGAACACCATCTTCCCGAAGAACGTATTTTAAAGCACTTAAAATATGCTCGGGAAAAGGCATTTGGCCAGGGAAAGCCTGGCCTCACTGAAATCAACGTCACAGTACTTGCTAGAAAACACCTCAGCGTTTTTGCTCAAATTTTAACATAGGATGTAGGGAGTATCTGGAAAGCCCTGTATCTCTGTAACTACAAAGCCACGCACAGTGGAACCAGAACTTGACTGGAGGCTCTAGAGGTCAAATGAAATGCAATCAAGTTGCTCTTAAATTTACTCTCAAGTTTGTCTGTATTATGATTTTTAAGATGTATATTGTACACATCATTGTAGTTGAGTGACTTTTCATTTTCTCAGAAACATGCAGGGGAAAAAAACATAATCTATAAAAGCAGAAATTTTTTGTTTGAATCTGAGAAATTATCACATAAGTGAAAATAACAGTGTAATCACTGCTGTCAGCTAAATACAAGTCCATCATTCATAGCTTCCTTTCAAATAAGGTGAATTTCAGATGTCACTGAGAGGGAAAAAATCCACAAGAATCTAGTATGCGTTTATTATATTGTTTCCTGCTGACGGTCATTATTTTACTTGATGGTCTCATCATATTTCTACACCACAGATCTGAAATTCAAAGAGTATTTCAAGACTTAGGCTTTGACATTTCAACGTTCTGGACAAAGCACACTTCTGACTCAGAGGGAGGTATGCACTTGCATAAGGATCTAAGCCATGTGCCTTATGGGATGAAGGTCTTATGGAGCAAAGCAGTGCAATTCTTTCCCACCAATTTACAAATAATTTGTAAATTTGTAGTTGTAACCTAGAATCCTGTACTATAAATCCCAAGCACCATTTCATTTCCATCGTGACCTGGTGTAGGTTCAAGTAAGATATAATAAAACATTAATTCTTCCCTCCTGAAATTATTAACATCTTTCCTCAATCAATCAGTAAGACAGAAACAAAACTATTTTTCAAATCTGTCCCATCATTGTTTAAATCCCACAGACATCTATCACCATAAGCAATCCCAACCTCTGCAGACCTCTCCATACACTGGTAATCTTACAGCCTACTGTTTTTAAGTCATTAATTTTTATTCCACAAGAAGTTACTTCATGCATAAAATACAGAAAACAAAAAGCAAAGTACTTCTGCAGTTCTATCTCTGCACTTTAGCTGAGAGCAGGGGGAAAAATATGCAGGAATCTAATGCTTACTGTTATGCTGTTAATTTAAGAAAACGTATCAGTAACTACTAAAATAAACTTTGTAAATTAAAGATTTTTAATTATTAACAATATCCATGTTAAAAGAAATTAAAGAGACTTTTTAAAATACAGATGAGTCATCCCTATTTGTTCATTAATAACAAACCGAAAAAGAAACTCAGTGAAGTTGGTTTCACTTTCATGACAGTGCTAAGTCATCTGTATCCCTGGAAAGGAAGATTTTTTAACAACCACCTCATACTGGCATTATAATTTAAAAATACTCCATTTTAAACAGTTTGGAGATTTATAATAGAATGGTTTCAATATCTCAACTAAATTTGACTTAATAATATTATTTTAACCATTTTTCCTGTTAAAGGTTTAGGATGTCATCAAGACATTTCACAACCTAAACGAATAATGTACAGCTACAGAGCTCCTCATACACCTCAGCACAGGCACGAGGATCCCCCTGCATGGATGTACTAAAGGACTGGTACCTCATATTTTTCTTAACGCTGATAAAATTAATAAAGAAACACTAGGCCTGACTGCACCAAATCAAGATGACGTGGTTAAACAGATTCTGCATCATGCCACCAAGAGTCCAACTTCACCATAAAATCAGTGAAACCTGACAGCTGCCACCAGAAGGCATGGTGACACTCCACCCTGCAGAAATATGTTCACCGTATGGGACACAAAGGACGAGTTGGGAACCACCCAGGTGAAGGACCATCTGTTTCAGTCCACTGCACAGTTAGGTTGGACTAGCTCAATTTCAACCTCACCCCAAACCAACTCTTCAGGCGCACCTCTTTTTTTCCTGCCTGACACACCACAGAAATTCTGCAGCCACAGCCTTTCAGGCAACAATTACCATCCTGTACAGAAAGTCCATGAGTAATTCAAGATGTTCCTGTACTAGAGTCCAATAACAGTATTCATTTTTGGAGACTATTTTACTTCAGAAGTTTAAAAAAAAAAAAAAAAAAAAGTGTTTTGCCAGTTATAATTAAAACTTAACCTGAAATTAACTTTTGAAGAACCTCATAAAGCAGGGAATCATGTTTTAAAGGTGACAATAAGCACCCCCAAAAATAAAAAAAAAAATAAAAATCAGCCCACAAAAAATAACTTATCATACTGTAAATAAAACACAATACCTATACCCTCAAACAAATATACAACTAATGCAAATAGTCCAAATGAATCAGCAGATTTTTGAAAGTAGATACGGAGGGAAAAGTCCAAACACTGACAATACTACCTGTATTTTTACACTTAATGTTAAAATAATGTTCTGAAAGGATTGGTCAACAAGGCTAGTCATTTCAACAACACTAATTTTGTGACCCAGGATTTTAACAAAAATAAGTGATACTTAAAGATTACTTTTTTGGCAAAAGGTTTGGCTGGACTGAAGTGTCCCTCCACAGCATCCGTAATTCAGACCATCGTAACACATGTGAACATAAGAGGCAAACACTGTAAAAACACACCTGAAGGTCTCTGCTTTATTATTCAAAAATGCCATGAAAGTTAGTGGTGAGAAAGCACACTAGATTCAGTACTTTTCTAACCACCACAATGAACCATAGAACCATTTAGGTTGGAAAAGACCTTTAAGATCATTGAGTCCAACCGTAAACCTACCACTGCCAAGTCCACCACTAAACAATGTCCTGAAGTGGCACATCCATGAGGCCTAAGGAAACACTACAGACACACATGGTGATGTCAGACAGGGTATCAACATATCCAACCCATGACCAACATGGTTATTGTTTGCAGTTATATTATCAAAACAACTCTTTTAATAGTCAGTTTTGCTGATGGTTTATTTTGGTGTAGTTGTATCCACATCAGGAAGACTGCTGGCATCTTTGGCACTGACTGTCTCCTCAGATTGGAGTCCCTGCTTTCATATGGGGGCGGGGGGGGCTTGCTAATGTAGCTATACAGGTACAACAACATTTGGGAAATGTCCCCAAATTGGGTAGAGACTTATTCTTAGCATTAAGCAGCCTGCATACAGATTCTACCAGTATTTCTGAGTTGTGCTTTATTCCACCAAAGGAATCAAAACAGGCAGTACTAAGCATCCAGCTAACAGTATCGCAGAGGTGCAGGGATGGAACTACACTGTATCTTGGGGAGGGAAGGTTCCCTTTGTAGAAGAACAATTGTGTTTTTTTCCCATGTGCACAAAAAGCTGAAAGGAAATATTTTACAATTCTGCCTTCTGTAAAACTGAAGCCCATAGGCATGGGAAACACCATCGCAAGGAGCCTGTGACATGAGATAATGAGAAGCTCATGGAACCCATATAAGCACTTGCCACACCAATCCTTGCTGTAGTATGCTTACATAAAAGTTTTAGAAGTAATTCTTAGTACTGTTTAAATAAATTCTTTCATTAGTACTGCACATAGTTTCTGAAAATAAGCAGCTATTTCAAGGGCATTTTACTATGTCCATATAACCATTATGTCCAAAGCTGTGACTAACTGATTTGCATTGATGCAGCTCAAGCACTTCAATGTGGTAGTGTAAAATCATGAAATCTGTGGACCGGTCAGTATCAATCTGACCATGAAATACAACCTCTGCATTGGACAGAGTGAAGGTTATGCACCAATTTCAGTCTCCACTTCCTTCACCTCTTAATATTTGCCCTTGAAAACTTCTACCTGTGTAACATTAATAAATTTGTCCCATATAATTAAAATAGACAGAATTCTGCTGATTTTTTCATGAAAAAATCAGTAGATGTAAAAGAAGATGTTATGACAGTTGTTTACTTCTGTAGAAGGAAACAAGTTCTGCAAGTAACGCTATTAGCAAGTCAGTGTCAAAAGTTGCAAAGTACCTCAAGCGTACAGCTAAGGACCAGGGTATGTTCTGCCAATTCCTACTTCAACTGGGGAATATTTATGGTATTTTTGACTCGTGTAATGCTATTTTGTGTAGTCCAATGAACAGAAATGTCTTAAGATAAACAGAAGACAATTCAGATGAAAAGCTGCACAATCTAAATACAGTTCTGGTATGCATTCTCTTGAATAAACTATGTAAGACAATACACCAAAATGCAAACCTCACTGTGATTTTAATATATCGTGCTGCGGTATTTTAGCTCAAGTTTCCTAACTGTACCGCCAAACCTTAAAAGTTTCAGAGAGCCTAACTTGCTTACAGTGCACAATAAGAAAAGCTTACGACTTACTTTTACCCCTATTAAAATTCAAAAATACTAATGAAAGCAGTCATTAATATTTCCACACAACCATGCCCAATGACAACGTGGGGAATCAGTATTTTAGTACTGAATTAGAGTGACCCTTACAAACGAGGCCACTTCTAGAAACACTTTGTCTTTTCTCTCGTTCTTCGGTAGTTCTATGCCCTTCAGTGCCTGACTAAACATTTGACTACTCTGTCCAATCAGCAAGACCTAAATAAACCACGTCGCTTCTTTTCCGTCAATAAATCCAAGGAGATGGAACAGGCTGGTAGCGCAGACAATTAGCTGCTACTCACCCTGCACACGACAAACTGACGGAACGCAAACTTGACAGAGAAATGCGAAATCTGTGACGCGCAGCCCCCTCTCATGTGGGTGAAGCCCCCACCCCCGCCATTCACATTCACCTCCAGTCGTGTCAGGCCGTCCCCAACCCTCCATGGGGGCTCACCCCAGGCTCTCCCGTGGGAGGGAGGTGACAGGGGGTCGCCGCATCCTTCCCTACTCCCCCTCCCCGGGAGACCCACAGCCCCGGGAGGTGCCCCCAGCCACAACACACCGTATCCCGTGCGAGGTGGGGGGGCGAGCTAGAGACATTTCCTCGCTTCCCACAATTCTTACTACACTGCCAGCCTGGGAGGGGGTGTGTGGTCTGATTTAAAAAATAAAAAAAAAAAAAAACACAGAGCCAGAGAGATCTGAGATAAACACATCATCAGGAGGGGAGGATTTTTCCCCCCTCTATTAAACCTTAGTCATAGCTGCTCCCATTTTTGAAGGCCCAATGGTGAAAATACCGATAATACAAGGGAACCGAACACAGACACGAACGCGGAGACAGACAGGCGCCGCTTCTTACCTTCCTACTCGCTCCTCCGAGGGACACCTTGGGCCTTGTTTTGAAATCCCCTTCAAAGCTAAACATGTTTACAGCTTATCCCATCTAGAGCGGGGTCCGGCCCCCGAGCTGACCCCGCTGTAGGGGCGCCGGCCGGTCGGTAGAGGCGAGCGGAGGGGCCGCCACCGGCCCCGGGGAGGCACAAACCGCTCCCCCCCGCCTCCCCGGGCTGGCAGTTTGCGGCCCTCCCGCCCGCCCCCGCGGGGCTGCTCCCCTCACGGCGGCCCGGTTTCCCACCCCCCCCTCCCCCGCCTTCCCCGCCCCGCGGCCTTCGCTTCCCCGGTCGCCCCTTCTCTGACCGGCGGCGACGGCTGAGTGTAGTGGGAGGGAGAAGGAAGGAGGAGGAGGGAGGGAGCGGAGGAGGGGGCTGCTTCACTTGCACTGGGGGAGCAGCCGGCTGTGGAGAGAAGATGGCCGCCGCCCGCAGCCTCCCCAGCGCGCTCACGACGACCGGGCGCGGCGGCGCGCGCACCGCCCGCAACCGCCGGGGACGCGCCGGGCTCTGTGAGGCCGCGCCTCAGGCCGCGGCGGCGGTAGGTCGGAGCCGCCTTTCCCCGCCCGCCCTCATCGCCAGCCCCGAAACTTCTAAAGCTTCTTTCCCGTGGGTGCAGGGGGGCGTTTGGAGTTGGGCTTCCAGCCGTCGGAACGCCTCCGGGCCGGGGCCGAGCCGAGGGTCTTGCTCGGGCCTGGTGCGGGGCCCCTTCCTCAGCCTCGGTGAGGACCCCCACACTGCTGTCGCCGAAAGGGCCTCACCTGTGTGTCGTGAACAGCAAGCAGAGGCAAAAATACTAAATATTTGTGCTTGTAACAAATCCTTATATGTGTATAATTTGTCCTTTTCATAGGATAAGCGTATGACAGACGTTACCCCCTTGCAAAGACTTCACGAGCAGTCTGAGGGCGGGACGCTGGACACCCAAGTACAGGCTCTTGAGCTCACACAGACCTGAAAATCCATCAAGAAAGTCCCTGGCGCAGGTGGGGTCTGCACAGGATCAGGGCCTTGGTGAAGAGCAGTGAGCGAAAAGGGCAGTAATATAAAAGCAACAGACCTGAATGGTGAAACTGCACCTGAGACTCCTTTAATATTTCTCAGCCTGTTCTCCATTTTTCAGTGCTGTGATTGCATCCTTCCAGATAGAGAGGTGATATGCCCAACAGCAATAACAAAAAGCAGTTATTCAGTCTGCAGCTATGAGGTGCTAAATAAATATATGTGGCCAAATCCAGCTTTCATTTCCTTCAGTGGAAATTTGATTGAGCCCTAACTCATGAATTCTTGCATCGGCATATCACAACAAACAAATGGCAAGGATCCATGTCAGGAGATGATGTACGCGCTTCAGAGCTATTTCATACAGAGAGAACAATGCCATTTAACTGTTGCCAAGCTGAGTGACAAATGTAATAGTTGTTGAGATCTCTTTGGGTTTGGATGATTCAGAAGAATCTGAATTTTAAAATTTCTGACTTTTCATAAGGGAACAAGTGCTTGGCAAGAGTCAATATTAACCCTGCATTTCCTGAGATAACATAGTTTCAGTATAAGGAAGCCTGGCCTCCTATAAGTACTGTTTACAAATGCAGTTGAGGTTTAGGGCATTGTGAAATACCACGTCAAATGTTCATTAATAGTGTCAGTGCATTGCATTGCTGATCACACCACTCTATGTGGGAGTGGTAGCAAGTTTTTTTTTCCCAAGCATGACAGCATTCTTTTCAAGTGGCTTGATAAACTTTGTAAGTCTCATACAGAAAAGGACTAGTCTAGGTGACCCTAGCAGTTAATTCATTGATTTTCATTAGGGCGGAAGCGAACTGTTAGGTCATGATTTTGTGCCAAATTTTTTATCATTAGCAAAGCCAATTTTGGGATTTAATCCCTCCTCATGTGAGAAGCCAAAGAAACTTGAAATTGCAGAGAGCAGGGTTTCTATGAAGTAGTTTTTGGACTGAGACGCGTTTGACAGGTTCCAGCTCCAGTGTCAGAAGGACACAAGCTCCTCTGCTAACCCTGGCTGTTACCTTCTGAAGAAGTAGTTGATAAATTACATGGGTCCAACTGATGAATGTTTGTCTGAGAAGTCTTAGTGATTTGCATGTGCCCCTAGAGGCCACTCTACTTGTAATTTTATTAAATGAAAATTTACATAACAGAATAAACTGAGTCTTTGTATCTTGAATATAGTGAATTTATGGAAGCATAAAAGAAACTGTAAATGTGTTTTATTTTTATTTTTTTAGGACAAAATATACATCTGTATCACAGTGGAGAAAATATACAGAAGTCAGAAAACTCGGTGTCAATTAGTCAAAAAGTCTGAGCGGAGACTGGTTTAATGTTCTCGGGGAGCAGCAAGAACAGGGCTGCTCCATGAACGAAGAGGAATGAGCGCAGAGTGTGACTCCAGCACAGGCCGTGCCCTCTCCAGTCAGGACATGATCCCACAGACACAGTGAGCAGAGCCTGGCAATGGTCACAGGGTCCACTGACAGCTCCAGGCAGTGCAAGGGGAGTCCAGTCACAAGCAGCAGAAGACAGTGCTGCGATGTAGGTCCAAGGTCCATCCAGGAGGCAGGGCTGGAGACAGGTACGCCTGAGCTTAGATGGACCAATGAGCACTGGGGTGAGTGAGAGGGGGTCCCAACTGAAGCTGTTCAGGGTAATTAAGCCCTGTCAGTGCATTCAGAGCCCTGACAAACACATACTTGAGGATCTAGGAATATTGCTCTTGTATGTATGCTGTGTTATCACCCACCTGCCTCACCCACTGCAATGAATTTAGCTCCATACACAGTTTCCCATCTTTCTTATCTCCTTATTGTGCATTCCACGAGATTTTTTGCTTTCTCTTAATCACAGTCTGTGCCTTTTGATTGTTCCTTTTTCCCTCTGCATGCATATGTACATGTTGCTTCCAGGTACAGCTGGACTGCAGAAGTCCAGTTGTTCATCAGACTGCAGTCCGTTAAAAAGATGTCATTACTCAACATTTTCTTCACTCCCTGCAATCAATATCGACCTCTCCTGCTTTTTATTTGAAATCAGGTATTCAGGGCCATTTCATCTGTATGTCTGAGAATCACCAACAGCAAGTATTCCATTTCCAACAAAATGAATTTATTTTATTTTCCGTGTATTTGTTAATTAACTAAGAAGACTGTAGATATGGATGTCCTGGTGAATTAAAAACAAAGAATTCTAGAAATACAGGTGTAGGACTAACCTCTAGTCTATCCCCATGCTCTAAGAAAAGAATCGATAGTACATATAAATTATCTCTAAATACATATATCTCTAAGTATATGTTGCTCTTAAGCAGTTTTTACACACAGTACTGAGTATAGTTTAGGTAAACCACTGCAAACGGGGAAGTTCAACAATGTGCCTATCTGCTCACCACAGAAAGTCGTGGATTTTCTCCTAGCATCC
The DNA here is from genome assembly GCF_964199755.1 of Larus michahellis. Classification (NCBI taxonomy): domain Eukaryota; kingdom Metazoa; phylum Chordata; class Aves; order Charadriiformes; family Laridae; genus Larus; species Larus michahellis. The sequence continues at coordinate 10,628,410 of NC_133897.1, read as the reverse complement.
AATTTATGTTTCCATCCTTTGTGCAAGTCAAATCTGTATCATAATGTATATGTAAAGTGACCCAGTCTCAACATGTTTTACGTCTTCTCTGAGATGTCCTTAGGTTTGATAGTCTATATTGGTTTTTGCTTGCAGATGTGGTACAGAGATGGAGACATCAGAGGAGGCTATGCCTGAGCAGAAGTGCGCTTAAGCTCTGGCATTGGTATAGAGTGACGGTAAGTTTTCCGGGGGTGTGCAAATACCTTCTTTTTCTTGTAAATACACACCATAGAAATTAGAACAGCAACACAAAGATAGTCACATGTGTTGAAAATATGGGCAAAGTGTGATTCAATCCACATTACAGAGAAACTTATTTATAGATTCTCTCCTGAGCATGCCTCATGGTACCAAAGGACAGGAAAAATTTTGTGGTTCATATCTGACTGTTGTAAGATGGTGCTCCCTGAACTTTTTTTCTTTTCCAAATGAGTGACTAGGAGCAAAACTGTCTTCTAAATGTGGCTTGTTGACACCTTGGTACTGAGCAGAAGAAAACCAGGAATGAAAATTTGTTGGGGAGCAATAATGGAAAGAGAAAACAATTCCCTCCCCACAGTGATAAAGATCTTGAGTTCATGTTGTACTAGGTGCTAAGGATAACATTACTGAGGTGACTTATGCATGTTTAAAATTATGGACGTACTGGTACCTTACTATAAGTTGACTGAGACACTGCCTCTGTCAGGGACAGATTTTATAGTTTTCGTAAACACTCTACACATTAAAAAAAAATCAATTGTATTTAAAAAGAAAATAAATATTGTACGCACTGTTTTTACCCTTTGAATGAGCACCATTTTACATCTACAATCTTTTCTATTGTCAAACTAATCCCCGGACGATTTAACTTCTGATGCGTTGTCCTTCTGGCCCCACTCTGTGCATATATTCCTTATTTAGACAGGGTAAGCAATCAAAAGTATATTTGGCAATTGCTCAGTACTGTAGGGTATCATGGCCAAATTGTCACCATCTAACCATTACTTTCCATTCCCTGTGCAATTATAATAAAGTGTCCTAAACTTTTATGCTGACTTGCTGAACTGAGATGAAAATCTAAGATGCACTGACAGCGCCTCATTATGTGCTACATTTCTTCCCAAGATGCAGAAACATTTTTTACAAGAGTGCATAATAAATGAACAGTAAATAAGTTAGAAATACTTTAATTTGCAGGAGATGAGCCTTGAGATTAGTCCAAAGGCTGTGATAGGCCAATATCTGATTTCTAGTAATGCTTGAGTAAGGTTTGCTATCATACGGACTGATGGTGGGAGGTAATTTATTTTTTTTAATTTATTTACTCTGGTTAAAACACTGAAAATTAAATCTATTCTATTACAGAAGGTACTGGCAAGACTGTAATGTAAAAAGCACTTCACTTAAGCACTTCCTTTAGTTAAACCTGAGTGCCAATAGACACTGCCAAGGAATGAAGACATTTTATTTAAAATTACACTGGCAAGAGACCATCAAATTATCCTTAACATTTTCATTAAATTGAGATACAGATATAGTTAGAGTAGTAAATCTTTTCAATACAAGGAGTTTATTCCTGAGCCAAGGCCAGATTCAGCAGTAATTGTAGGAACTATTAAGACCTAAAGCCTCATCTACATTACCAAAACAACTGTTCAAGGCTTCAGCCCAGTTTTGAAAAATGGACGGGATCCATCCTGTACTACAGAGCTAATCAGATCAGTGAACTACAGTGGTGCGTTTGAATTCCAGTCCGGGGTGATTGTTCCGTGTTCTGTTGGCTTGGTTCAGTGAGATTTTGGGGGTTTCCGTCAGAAATCCGTGAATATAGGTTGTCTGCAGTCCTTGCTTCCAAGGTGCTAGAACAGTCAAACACAATTGGTACCTTTCATAATATTGTACCATTCATACCTTGTTCCTCCGTAGGCATGTCAAGCTGAAGAGTCTGAGGAACCTTATAGCCATAGTTTCTAAAATGAAAAGGTTATTACCCTATGGTCTTAGCTCCTTTATAAGATATACATAGAAAAAAAATCCCCCCAGAGATCCCTACATTTCATTCCCAGCTTCTGATTGAACAAGATATTTATTTTAGACATCCAGTCTTCTGAGGAGTGTTGGGGTAAGGGCTTATTACAGTTTTATAGCTATAATTGAGAGACGTTATTATGTTACTTGGCAAGTATTAGTTAACCATAAATCCTAGTTTGTTTTCTGGGTTTAAAAATTATACATATATTTAATTCCAGCATTAGTGCTACAAAGATGTTCAGCTAAATAATAAAAGATTAGGATGTTCTTTTCCAAGTGTGCCTAAAAACTTAAGTATCAATTTATTTTAATAGGAATGAAGCATTCAGGATCCTTAGATGTCTTTGAAAGCCCAATTGCAAAGTATAATTGCCCTCATGTGAGCACAAATATAACTTCATATTTACCTTTGTTAACTTTGGCTCACTTTTAATATACCTGGAAGCTTTCCCTGTATATAAGCATTACAAAAATTGCCATTCCAAGCAAATTCCAACATGCTGATTTTATGCTGACAGAAACATATGTGCTATGGGCTAGTACACAGCTAGCTGTTGTTAAAACGTGTTCCACTTCATTTCCTATTCAAATTGGTTGGAGTATTTTCACCTTCCCTTGGTGCCCATGTAAACAAGAACCTTATCAAAGTCATATCTTTCATGTGGTTTGAGGAAAACCAGACCAGATATTATTTCTTTGGGTTAGGTCACCTGAACTTCCTTCTGATCCAGAAAAACACACGTACATGCACACTTGTATGTGTTTGTGGATATGTGTATGTTGATATATGGATATATGGAAGTGTTTTCTTCCAGAAGTTCTCAGAAGAATTTAAAGAGGTCCTTCATAACAAATTACTCATAATTAAAGATGTTAAAGGTTTTGGATGTCTGAAAAAGTAGATCCCAGTACATCCCAACCTACGTTCATGAAGTACGAACACTCACCTGAGTTGTTTGATGTACAGGGCTTTGGCTCTTGTAATAGTGAAAAAAAATAATGAAAACACATGCCAGTACCATGCCCACTCAGAAGATAAGTTTTAGAAGATAAGTTTTCACTGACCAGCTCTTATGAGACCGAAGTGACTTTCAAAACCTACTGGAAACGGGAAATTAAAGGCAGCTGATAAACTCATATTGTGAAGACTCATCCAAAATATATTGAAGGGGCACAAATTATGATCTTGTGGAAAATAATTAAGAGAAAGCAAGAAAAAAGTCCCAGAAACCAATTCAGATAACTGAGAGGAAACAGTAGTATTCTGATATTTTAAACTATTCAGAAGAATTTATTACAGCAATGCCATGGAATCCTGGAAGATTGTTCTGACTTCCCTCTGTGCATCATTCAAGTTATCCAGATTAATTTTCTGCATGGGTGTATTAGCTTAGTGTGAGCTGTATAGATTTTGCATGGCTCAGATCCATTAATTTAGCTTTGTGGTTGATAAAAATCAGCGTGGTTACACAGGACTCAATGGGGGTGAAGACAGTTTATGCTGCCTTAGAATGAAGTTCATGAATTTTACTCCTACCTGCTCTTATATTTCTTTATAAGTGAGATGAGTGTCATCTAATTTTAGCTGTCTAAATATTAGACATCTAGTCTAGCCTCTCCATCTAGACCTCTCAGCACAGAGAGGCACTTCCTCTTCGAAACGCCTCTCTTATAATGGGCTCAGCTCACTGGATGTGTTTATTGACTGAAAGTTCATGATGAGATTAGGCACTTGCCATGTGCGTGGCTGAAGTTAGCTGGGGGCGGTTCACCCTCCGTGTGACTAAAGACAAGCCAGACAATAAAGAAGAAATTTATCCTTCATCCATAAAGAAGGAGCAATGATGCTTAGACACTTCTAAACAGACTTTAAGATCTAAATGACAAATGAGCAATAAAATTGTTCAGGATTATTATTAGTGTCACAGAAGGATGTTGAGAAAAGTGCCAGAAACTGTTGAATAAGTCCCATTTTACTTTGGTGCTGATTCTGAAGGCTGTAGTTAACATCTGCTGCTGTGGAAAAACATAGAAATGACATTTGTCTTTTGACCTCTGCCAGTAAATTTGGATTTTCAAAATACCGTCAGGAAGAAATTAAGATGCCACAGCCCGGGTTTGGGACATGTGGTTTAAATGCCCAGCACTCCCACTAACTTTCTGTGTAACCAAGTGAGCTAGAAGACATCTTTGCAGAGAAGGACCTAGGCAAGAAGTTGAACATGTGTTAGCAGTGTGCCATTACAGCAAAGCAAGCCAACTGCGTAGTAGGTTATATGAAATAGAGCGTAGACAGAGGGTTGATGGAAGCGAGTCTTCCCAATTTTGGATTCCTCAGGGAAAGCAAGCCATTGAAATACTGGAGCAAATCCATCAGACGACTAACAAAATGATGAGGAGCTGGACCATATGGTACAAAAAAACCCTGAAATAATTTGGTTTGTTCAGCCTTGAGACAAGAAGCTGAAGGAAAGACCTTATTGCTGTTTATAACTATCTAATGAGAGGGTATAGAGAAGGTGGAACCAGACTCCTCCTGGAGTGTCTTGCACAGTGAAAAGACAAGAGGCAATGGACTCAAGTTGCAATGAAGGAAATTAGGGTATTTTCAACTGTTTATTAGGAAGAAAATTTTCATGGTGGAGGTAGTCAAACACTGGAATGGGATCCAGATAGATACCTTGTGAAATGTCCAATCCTTCACAAGGTGCTGAGCAATCTGTTGCCCTGCTTTGCACAGGGGGTTTGGACAGGGTCCACAGGTCCCTTCCAACCTCAACTGTTCTGTGATTCTGTGATTCATTTCACCTAATAGCTATAGTGTGGTCATTTACATCTGAGCTGGTTGCTCTGGGTTCCCTTTCATACCAGCGTTGTGACTCATCCAACATTGACTTTAAGATGAGACATACCAGTCCATGCTCAATATTGTTGCTCAATTGCTGAGACAGAGGGGAGTCCCTTCTAAGCCACAATGACTTAGTCGTATCAGTCCCACACTCTTTGCCTCTCTTTCACATTTGTAAAGCTCCTACCTCAGTATTTTTTTGGAGGAACACATTTGTTAATATTTGAGCCTCACTCAGAGACTGTGATGTTGGCTGCTATATATGGAAAGAGAAAAAAGAAATAAAGTCTTCCAGATGATGACAGCACTGTGGCTCCCTCCTCTCCTAAGCAATGCCAACAATAATTTTAAAACAGCCTTTTATCTTCAAACGTATTTCAGAGCCACTTCAGAGTGAGAAGAGCTTCTTAACATACAAACTTTCAGATGTCTGGGTTGAAGAAAATATGGAGCTTTCCTTTAAACAATTAGAGCCCGTTTTGCTAATCAATTTTTGTCAGGCGCCTAGAAACATTTTTCATTATCAGATTCCAAATTGTCTTGAACAGTATGAACTAATGACCTTTTATCAGTCCATTTTGGGGCACTCTGATACATCCCTGCTCAGATTAAATAAATCACAAACCTTAATTAACAAAGACTGGCATGACTGCAAAAGCAATGAATTAGTTTGTACGTTATCTGAGAGATCACAAACGTACAGTAGTTACAATTAATGGATTTAATTTTAAATGCTAGGGCTCCTGCATGAAAGTGCCTGAGAAGTCCATCCTGGCATTCTTATTACTCTTTAATTATAATTGATGTACCTGGGAAAGATGTCAGCAGTGTACATTTTAAAACAAATGCTAGTCTCCCTTCAGAGCTCATAGTCCTTGCTTGAAACAGTCAATGGTATGCAACAAGGTTTTGATGAAATCCAAATTTATTAGGGTTATTAAAAGTCATTAATTATTTGGCACTGTAGAGATGTAATCTGGTACTGTTATTTTAATAGACAGCTTTATATATTTAAGTTTGAGAACTGAGGTTTATTTTTAGTTTAAAATGCTTCTGTCCCTCTTGGACCCCTCCTGCCATTCCTGTTTCTTGCAGATTTCTTTTTTTGTGTCCTTAGACTGAGCTCTTATCTTCCAAGTGGATATTTCCAGCTCTTTTTCCATGCTTTTTTCCAGCCTCGAGAGAGGTCTTCACTGCTCCACTATCACTGTTCTTATGTGAAGGAGCTCCCTGGAGGTTCAACCAGCAATGAAGTCTGAAAAATAAAGTCAGCTAACATCAGCAGAAGATAAGTCCATCTTCTGTAAAAATGGCATCTAGTCCACTGACATTGTTTGTGTCAAGCTTGGTCTGAATGCAAATGGCCTGAAAATCAAATATTTTCTGTGGGTCATCATCTTCTTCCCTCCATCCCACATGCAGCCCAGCAAGCAGGGTTGACACCAGGCAGAGATAAAGCCGATAGCTGCCTTGGGCAGCCAGCTGTCAAGGGCAGGACAGCAGCTCTGCTCTCAGTGCACACTTGACTGTGCCATCTGGAGAGCAAGGCCAGCAACTCCTGCCTCTGCAGGAGGAAATGGGTAATAAAAAGTGGGAGCAACAAGGAATAGGGTGGACAGTCCCAAAAGTAGACAGCATTGCCCAACCCATCTATCCCCTGAGGAGCAGTGGCAAGGTCAGCTCAGCTGGGATCTGCATCCCACTCTCCCTCCCAGCTTGGTCCTTCCACCTGCTCAGAGCTGTCTGGACCACACTCCCAGCCCTTCATCCCGAGGGCACTCCTGCCCAGTTCATCAAATCTCCCCGTGAGACACTCTACCCTTTCCTTGCAGGATGAGTTTAAAAGAAATGTTTGTTCTCCAGCTGTCCCTCATAATTACAGCACAAACCTTATGATAATGTGTCCTACTCTTATTGCCTCCACTTCTGGAGTTATTAGTCTGTAGGAAAACTCCAGCAGTCAGTTAAAGAGGAAAATTAATTTTCTGGTTACAGAGACTGGAAATGGCAAGTAGGTGAGTCCTAAAGGCTCATATAAAACAAAAGGCAATTGAAATTAATCCCATATGGATTTCGTCATTGACTTTACAAAAGGTTTGTCATTGACTTTAAAGCAGCCAGGATTTTCTTGACTCCTTTAAAAAGAGTGTATTTTTTAGGATGTATCATGATTATTGGGGTCTGATTCGTCATTTTTGAATATTTAGGGTTGGCAGTAAAATATGTTATGGAACTGTGTAACACACTGGTATGACCATTTGCTAAATTTTGTGTATTATACATCTCTGGAGCACAAACCTGTAATTTAAAAATTAAATCATGTAAATCAAATAACAGAAACAACGTCTAAATTATGTTTTGCATTAATTATTTACTAACTTGTATCAGTTCCACTTTCTATGCTTACCAATTAGTCCTTACAGCAACTGAAGTCAATAACAGTGATTAATAGTAGAGAATCAAAACAAATACTTTTAACTGAGAAATGGAAACTTGCCTACAAGCTTTGCTTGCTTTGCACTATCTGGTGCCCTAGTCTTAAGCAAACAAATATTTTGGCTAGATAAGAACACTGGTTTGATCTCTTGTGGAATACAGGACATGCAGTTTGATCCATTTGCCTCTCAGTGATCCATACACTTTGGATGTAGGACTTGAAAACGCATCCTGCGTCATGCACTCCAGTCCCCTGCTACCACAGTGTCCATACATGCAATCCTTTGCACAAATTTATGGAGCGGCATCCTGGGAACACTTGGCCTGTTGGAAGTAGAAACTGATGGGTTTCCCCTTTGGGAATTTGGCCAATCCCTGTTTGACTACATTTATCCTTTTGACCTCTGTAACATCCTCCAAGAGCAGAATCTTGTTGCTGCATGCCTATAAATGCTCTGTGTGTGAAAAAGTAACATCTTCTGTTTAAGTTTTTTGCTTGAGTATTTATTGGTTGTCCCTCAGTGTTTATGCCTTTCCCATTTTCCTGACTAAGCCCATTAGAAACTGTTGGAGAATATGACTGATACAGAGCCTAAAACCCTTCCAATTTCTAGCCCAACTCTGTTTATATCCATTTCTGTCCAATGGATATGAACTGTATATCCAGTTTATATCCATTTGTTCTTGCAACAGCATTGGCCTCTGTCTTATCTGGTTGAGTGTTGATAGACAAAATCTTCTTTCTGCCCCGTCAAGTTTTGCTGGGCTGAGCAAGCTGTGCTCTGCTGAGCTAGGTGAGGTTGCCAGAAATAGGTTGAGTCAATCTGTCAGCCTCTTGCCATTGAAAGGGATGATCCCTGATTTTCTCCTCCTCCTCTGTCTCCTGGCCATGTGTATGTTTCCTGTGCAACTGGTTCTGGCTCTTGTCTGACCTTGCAATTTAGCCCATTAAACTGGCAGAAAAATAATGCAACAGAAGACATGAAGAGTTTTCTGCTGGTTTAGTGAGCAGGGTCAGTTTGTCTGGTGGTTAAAGCTAGGCTGGTTCAGGCCACCTCCAGGAACTGCACCGACTGTGTCTTCTGGTAAGATCGGCTCCCCATTCCTTCATTGTCCTCTTAGATCTTCTTCACGCTTCTTGTCAACACGTCTGACCAGAGCTGGGTGCTGTGTTGCAGAGCAGGTCTTCCCTGTCATAGTGAAGCTTTCCTTTCACTCTTTGAAGCGGTTCTGTAAATGCATCGTTTCCATTTACTTTTCTCATCTCTGCATAATGTTGTTCTCTCTTAATACTTCTGGTATTCACTGGGACATCCTGACCTTCCTTTTCCTCAGACTTTTTATATATGTATAGACTTTTTCCTCAGACATTTTCAGTTCATGAGTTCAATTCATGGCAGAATTTCTTCTGATGGTTCCCCTAAGGCAGGATGCTTTTGAACAATGAAATTTGGTCTCAGTTTTGGATTCCAGTACTTTCATTTATTCAGTATTTTCTTTCTAATGGATATTCATATTCACTTTATTATTGGCAGTGCCTCTCAGCTCTTTACTATTGGCAAATTCCTCATGTGTGTGTCACAGTCACTGATAGAAATGTTGTACAAGATGGGCCCAAGGCTGGACAGGCACTAGAGAAGATCACTGGTGACCCTTCGGCTTAGACATCTGCTTGACTGAGGTTTTTCTTCACCAAATTTGGATTACAGTCATTTGAAGGAAGATGGAATGTTGCAAAGCAGCCAGATTATGCCAGACAATTTGACCTTGATTTCTTTCCTCACTGTCCAAAGTACTGTAAAGCTTAAACAAGAAGAAATGTAAAAAAGAGAAAAGAGTAAAAGATGTACAGGTTAAATATCATCAATTACTGTGTTCCTCTTTTTATTTTCATTTGTTCATATGAAGCTTTTTAAACAGGTTTTGTTTCTAGGGTAGACTACCTTTGGAAGTCTTCCTGGAAATAGTATAGTTTAAAGTTACCTTTAAGTGAATAGAAGGTCATTAATTTGTTTCATGAGACTGATCCGTGCATCTGATCTCCTTGTTGCTTACAACTGGTGTTAATAATTTTCAAGTGACTATGCTAAAGGATTTTAGGAAGCTTATTGTTATTTATTTTGCAGCTAACTAAATCCCCTCCCTCCACCTTCATTGTTTTTAAATTACAATGATGTGGCATGTTTTATGTGGTTGGGAGTCACCAGGTAGCATACCACAGATAATCTGCAGATATAAAGATTACTTTACTATGAAGTAGTAATGAAGATTACCTGGCTATAGAGACAGAACAACAAGATCTTGAATAATAGCTTTTTGTTATTTGCAATTAAGTTATTTTTAGAAACTGTTGTGATAACGTTCAGTCTTTCTTCCTGACTCTGCACTGAACTGATGTATTTCCTAGTTAAAGCTCCTCTCCTCAGGAGCCACACAAGCAAACAAAACACCCTGTGATGAAAAAAAATATACAGCCTGTGAAATGTATTTGTTGGCGCCATACTGCCCACTATCTATTGAGTTCACAAGACTGAAAAGGGAACCAAACTTTACAGATATGTTTAACTTTTGAACTTAACTGTTTACTTAGTTTCAGACTGTTGCTGCAAGAATGACAGTTTTGCAGAGCAGTCTCATGCTGTACTTAATATGCTAGCAATATGTCATTGCCGATCATTAATTTACTAAATAAAGTATCTCTGGTAACAATTTCCTGAGACATGACATCTTTTGTAGATTGTATTTTGGTTTTAAGAACATTCATCTCAAGAAGTCCAATAACAAGGCCTGATGGAAAGTAAAATTTTCCATAGCACAACCCTGGTATCTAGAAAAAAAAATAATAGCTGAGTGAATACAGAGAAAGTATAATTATATTCAAAGAGCCGTTATTGCTGTACTTGCATTAACCTTGCAAGTCACATGCCTAAAATGTCTATATAATGTATTTAACCTTGCATTTGGTAATGAAATATGATGAACAGATCACTGTAGCAAAGTGCGAAAGATGATTGGGAAACGCTCCCCAACGAGCACTGCCAGAGCGCACGTGATTGAATGCTGCAACGTGAAAACAAGAAATATGGCTGTAAAAACATACAGTGTGACAGACAAGGAAAAACAAGGCGAGAGGGAGAAATGTCAAGAATTCAAGTAATTTTGATCATGGTAGATCATCTAGAGACTTCCTGAAATTGGAGTTTCATTGTTTTTAAAAAAGTAGTAAAAAGCAGCCATTGCTTTTGAGAGTTTGAGTCTAATAGACGTGAGAGTGAGGGAAGGCGGAAGGTATTTGTTACCCTGAAGAGACAAGGCAGAGACTGCATGGGTTGCCCAAGATCAGGTAGGAAGGCACTAGCAAAGCTCAGCAGAATTCGGCATGGATCACTTTTTGTCCTATTTCCTGTAAGCAGGCTGGTCTGCCAAGGTTTACTTCAGCATGGGAATTTAACCTATAAGCAGAAAATGCTATCAGTAGCTTTGCAGTGAGGTTACCTATTGTTCGTGTTCAATCATGCCAAAGTTATTGAATCCCACATTATTTCTATTTGTCGACACTTTACTTCTTTTTGTTAATCCATGATCCTTCAAAAACAGGTATCGATGTTCAGGCAACCAAGTGACAAATGATTTTGGAATTAAAAGAAAATAGACTTGTGGCTGCCTTACAGCAAAGTTATCTGATGTCATCATTAAAATGTAATTTCTAGTTCAGTCCACAGACAGAAGCTTTTAGCCTGAGTGAGAAAAAGTGTTGAACTCAAGCTGGATAAGCCACCAGGGTAGAGATGCTGAAGCAGCCTGGTCCATGCTTGGTGCTTGCACAGCCACTAGGTAGTGTGAACCCAGACCAGCTCTGTTCATCCAACGCCGTCTCCCAATTCCTCTGTGGGCCCAAAAAGAAATGTTCTTCCATGTTGACTAGGAGTGAAGTTGCTGGGCAGGTCAGCTTCTACCACTGCCAGGAATTATAAAACTTGGCTTTGTCAGACGAATAAATGCAGAACAATATGGGCACAATTCAAAAGTTAGTTTGCAGTGTCATTCAACTGAAGTGAAGCTAGCTCAGAAAAAGAAACCTGAGGGAAAATAAACTGTGTTACCTCTGTGGTGATGACACTACTAACGCTAGACTCATTCATAGCAATTATGGACATGACCCCTCCAAGTATCAGACCATAGCTGGCAAATGGTGCAATTTTCCATCACCCCCAACAAATAGAACATTCGTGCTTAATGTTTGACATTAAAACTGCTGAGGTCATTTAGCTGTACAAATTTTGCATCAGTCCTTTGCAATCAGCAGTCATCTTGCACAGAAAAGAAAAATAATCCAAGTCCTGTCATATTATTTCTCTTGTGCATTTAATTTCTATGGCAAGATGACGGATCCAGTTTTGGAGGCACCGTTTAACATGAAACCACCAAAATGTCTCTCCATTGAAGGTTTCATTGAGATATGCCCTTAAAGCAGGAATGTAGATGTTTTTATACTATAGAAAGTTGTAGTTGATTACAGTAAGTTTTCTGAAAATTTACAGATGCATATGTCGAACAGCTTACACAATGTAAGAAAATCAACATGGTTCTTCTGGGGGTTTCACTGGTTTTCTCTTTACTAGTAGTAGTAATATGAGGTTTTGGTCATGTTTACCCTGTACCGAGGCCTTCATATGAAAAGCAGTGTTAAAGGTAAAAAAGTACATTTCACAGATTTACTGCTCTGAAATCGGGCCACTGGACTGCAGCAAAACAAAGACAGAAGGTACATTCCAGTTGTATGAATCTGCTAATGTAGCATGTCTTACCCCTTGGATTTACTCTTCCTTTTTCTTTTTAATTATGTTCATGGCAATAGCAGTATACTATTTTTAAATTTTGGCAGTTTAAAAATCTTATAAATATGGGAAAAGATTAAAAGTTGGTTCAGTAATATCTTTTTGTGCCTTGCCTCTGCAATCTGCAGATCATCATGTGGATGTTGTCACTTAATGTTCCACTGATGATCATTTTAGAAGAAACATTGTCTAATGTGACAAATGGATCTAATCACAAATGGACTTAAAATTTGGAAGATTAATGGATTTGATGACAAATACTTAAAAGGCAGCCCAGCACTTTGGTTTGCATGGACATCTGCATTTAAAATAGGAATGAAATTATTTTCTAATATATGAATAATAAGATGTATCCGTCCCAAACTCTTAGTCATAAGAAACCAAAACCATTAGCTGAAAATGTTAGATAAAGCCATTACATTATGTTCTAACCATTTTTAAAGCAGTTCCTTTGGAAAATTTTATTGGCAAATAAAATTCTTCTTTGGATCTGTCTGACAATAGTTTCTGAAGTCTGTAGGTTGAAAAATGAGCCATTTGTAGATTATTTTAAAATCTAGGACATGGGCTATTTTAAGGTTTACTAATGTGTAAATGTTGGCTTTAATTGAGTCACCACAGTGTCACATTCCAGAGCTTGCCATATAACACTCTTCCCAAAATATATCTGTTGTAAATTACTTTCCATATTAGTTTGTCATAAAGTTTTTTTCATGGCAAATATTGCGTCAGACAATTGATTTTGTATTAATTACTTGTGATGAAGAATAAGCTATGCACTGTGTTTCTCCAGGACAAGTCACACAGAGAACAGCAGAGTTAACATATTTTATCAGAGCAGTAACTTCAGCTGTGCCCGTTGAGTGAGTCAGCATTTTGCCGAGTTACAAACACATCTCCTGCAGGATGAGAGCCTCTTGGCCAAAGAAGCCCCTCTCTAGAGCCCCATCGCCACAGTCTGAGTCCCAAACTTGCCCTTTTCCTGTCTCCCTACCGCTCTGCGGGCTCCTAGAACAAGTGGCTCTGTGGGAGTCCCAGCTTTCAAAGTTACAGCTCCCACGGCTCTAGAGAAAAGCTTGAAATGCAAATCAACCGAGGGTGGTCATAAGCTAGCCATCAGAAGCACTCAACTATTTATGGATTTTGTTACAATTTTTAAGACATACAAGGTCTTGCGTGAGATCTTTCAGAGTGACCCAGTTTGGTGTCTTCCTCTGTTCCCGTGTGGGCGGGATTCTCCCACAGCTCTTAAACCCCATCATTGCTGCTTCAGTGCACCAACCTGATACAGCGGCTCTGGGAATGTGGTGAAGATGCTCAGCCACAGATTTGAAGGCCAGAGAACCACGAGAAATGGTTCTGACCCCACATAGCTAAAACCAAGGAAGCGATCCCACACCTTCCCATGAAGGATCACTTACATGGTGGCTTCTTCCAGTTAAGCCATTTCAGATGTATTCGATCTCTGCGCGGCAATACGATAACATGTATTACCATGCACACATAGACAGAAAAAGAGGAAATGGGATGAGACAGCCTGAATATCAGCCAGGAATTTCCCCGTAACAGAAGAAAGACAACCTGAAAAATTTTCATTTAAACTGGGCTTGTATCCATTTTCACTTATTCATAACATTCAAGGAAGGCCTAAAATCTGTTGCATTTATGCAGTCTGGGCTTCACTAGAAATTCTTTTATGGTGTGCTTTTATTTCTTTCTTTAAGCTTCTTCAGCCAGCTCCTGGCTGGACCAGAAATCCGTGGTGCCTTGCAGCTGGTAAGTCAAGACATCACAGGAGACAAGAGACTGACAGTGGTGGAGCTGATCAGCCAGGTGGCTTCCACAGGAATTACGGGTGGGTTTGGTTTTAATGGTTGTTTCATTTCAATTGCTGACATTTGGGATATAAGACATCAGCTCTCTCTTTTGGAGATAGAATACTCCCGCCCTGACACCTGTGATCAGCGAAATCGCAGCACGCGCCTTCCACGTTACCCAACCCCACCTCGGAAAAACAGAAATGACCAGGATACAAAACCTCTGCTAATTTTAAGGCAATAATGAAGTTGAAGAAACCTTTTCTTTAAGAAATGAGACAAACTCTTCAGGTGTTCTTTATAAAAGCTTAAAGTGAAAAACACAACCTGTTCTTAAGAGTCATTTTCATGTTGCTTTTAAAGCACAAGATGGAGCAATTGGGCGTTCTGAAAGAAAGGAAAACCCTAAGGAAATTATAGAGGCAAATTTAACAACCAAATCAGTTATGATTAATACTCCGTACTTTTATACTTCCTAATCCTTATAGAGGAAACTTGAAATGACACGAATGTCTGATGAAAGATGGCCATCAGCTGGAGTTTCCTCCTCCTCACCTACAAGATTTTACATGGAGAAGATTAAATTGGCTGCCTTCACAGCCCTATTTCCTCTTAAGCTCATTGCTCCATTCACTCAGCCACTGCCCACCCCTTGCCAACGTTAGAGCTGGGAACTGCCCCGCAAAAGCAAACAAGAATGACATATGAGAAAGCCCACAAAACCCTTTCCTCAAAAAAAACTACCAACCAAACAGACTTATTAAAATACTTTTTAAAAGCATTAAATGTATTCCTCACTGATTGAAAAACGTAAAAAAAACCTGCCAGTGTGGTACCAGCATGAATCCGTAGCCCTCGGGCAGCCTTAGCGCTGACCCACGGGAGCAGGTTTACGCTGCACCACTGCACTTGCGCTCCAGTCGATATCCGCACCCACAGCACGTGCACCACGGAGCAGCAAAACGTGGGGCTCTTCCCAGCGTGGGGAGGAGGCGTTCCGCCTTTCCAGCCCCTCAGATGTCCACGAGATGAGAAACCCCCTGTCCTTCTAGGGACATGTCTGTCCCCGTCACTTGTATCACTCCCCAGGATGGCAACACGTATGTTTAAGAACACATATGGCAAATCTGCACCCACAGGTGTTTGACCTTTATTTACTGAGAGAAACCTGTGCTAAGAGCTATGGCCTTCCTCTCCTTATTTCCTTCTGCCTTGCCAGTACCTCTCTCCAAAATCCTACAGAACTCAGCTGCCCCCACTGTTATCCCTGGGGCCACGGGAAGATGCAGGGAGGCGAAAGGAATGATGTTGCTCGTGCTGCTTTCTGATCCTTCTGATGATGGTTTTCTAGATGTTTTGGATTCCTTTAACCAATTTTGTGCTAAACCGCAGGTTTTCAGCTTTGCAGACTCTTATTTTAAGGCAATAGAGCCACTTACAATGTAACACTGTCAAATGCAATAATGCAGGATAAAGTTTACAATATCTAAAATCATAGTTAGAGTGTCATGGTGGTCTGGATTTATTTCTTTCTCGGTTTCTTTCAGATCACATCTGGTACAGTTTCAGCATTTTTTCATCTGCAAACTGCATGTGGAATGAGAACGATAATAAAGTTGCAGCTACAGAACTTGGGCTGATAATGAATAAACCAGAACGGAATCCAAGGATCCGGGATGGAAAGCATTGTGACTTTCTTAGCCGAGTTTTTATACTTAGTTCCCAAAAGTTTAGAAGTTGGGCCTCAGCTTAATCCAGCAGGATTTGGGTCTTTTATTATTTTTACTTCATTTTTTTTAGGTTTTTACAACATGAAGCTGCCAGTCAAGTTTCTCGGCAGTTTGGATAACTCACACAGGAAGGGTGAGCTGTATTTTGTCTGCCAGAAAACATCCCCAATTCCCCCGACTTCAAAGAAGGCAGGGCTGGATCCTCGTGGTCTGCTTTGCTTCTTTGTCAGAAAATGCTGTTTTTCACAAGGTTAAAGTACCACTTTACAAATCCCGTTTGTACATGATGATCGTACAAGAGGGTTGGGTTCGCCGCTCAGGCTGAGCTGTGTTCAGCCTAGAGAAGCCACGAGGACAAAGGAAACCTGGACACAGGCATCCTAATCCTGGGACCACTGGGCTGTTCTTCATTAATCCCGGCTGCCCGTGGCCCCCAGGATTTATGGTTCACCACAACGGTGGGATTTTGGCTATATCCCTTTCCCTAGGAATGCATACAAGGGGCAGGGTAAAGCTGACTTCCAGGGTCTTTGCAGCGTTGAATTGCTAGAAAATAATTTCATAAAGTAGAAAATAAAATTATTGCTTTGATGCCTGATGAAAACTTGTCAATAGTTCTGATACACTGGAACTGGCGTCTGCTGTGGTGTTTCATCATTGTTTTGTGCTTTCCTACCTATCCCTATTCTTCAGCTCTCAGAACTCTTCTGTCTTGGGTTTGTAAAACACCCAGCACATTGGGACTCAACACGGACAAAAAAGAACATTGCAACAATAATTACAATTAGAGGCCCGTGTCCGGTACTGCCAGGGAAAATGACCAGGTTTTCCCGTTCAGGCATTCCTGAGAGAAAGCAAGAAGCAAGATATCCCTTTCCTTTCTTGGCACTGAGTCACTGATGTGACTGTCAATTAGACATTTTAGGAGCAACAAAGATTATGATATGAATGCAGTTTAATCAGTCATTTTACAGCAGCAACAGTGGCAATTAGAAGTGCTTTAGTACTTTTAGGTCAAGATTAAAAATGATAGAATTTATTGCTGCTGATTTAGAGATTATCATTGTGCCAATTAATCAATTACCCAGTAGAAAGAATTGACAATTCATTGACATTCTTCTTCCAGGCTGGCAAACTACAATGTAATAGTTGAGAATTTTCAACTGTATATATGGAGCTAGAACAACAGCTATTTCAGACGAAAACCAGCTGGGAAAATAAAGGCAAAATAAAAATAACAGTGAGAACCTTGGCAGTTTTCATCAACCTCTGTATCCACAAGGTTATTTCAGAATGAAAAATCAGATACAGCATTTGATTTTTGCGCAATACATAAAAATACTCCAAGCAGCCTAGGAATCGCCTCCTCTCAGCCCTAGGTCCGCTGCTGCCTTTCTTAATGAGTTCTCTGAAGGCATTTGCGGGGAGTGGAATGAATGAATAACATAACAGGCAATTCCCCTTTAGCTTTCTCATTGGGCTTGACCATACCTACATTTCTTGCCGCAAAATAATCCAACCTGCATGTTAAATCTAGGCTCCAAAAATAACCATTCCCACTTGATGCCCTGTTTTGGTGCCAGCAGTCAGAATTGCCTGGGGAGCTATTCCTGATTTGCGCAAAAACGGAGTCAAGCTTTTGACAGGCTGAGAGAGTTGGGGTTGTTCAGCCTGGGGAGGAGAAGGCTCCACGGAGACCCTATAGCGGCCTTCCAGTACCTGAAGGGGGCCTACAAGAAAGCTGGGGAGGGGCTGTTTGCAAAGGCATGTAGCGATAGGACGAGGGGCGATGGTTTTAAACTAGAGCAGGGCAGGTTTAGATTAGACATTAGGATGAAGGTCTTTGCAATGAGGGTGGTGAGACACTGGAAGAGGTTGCCCAGAGAGGTGGTGGAGGCCCCGTCCCTGGAGACATTCAAGGCCAGGCTGGATGAGGCTCTGAGCAACCTGATCTAGTTGAAGATGTCCCTGCTCACTGCAGGGGGTTGGACTAGATGACCTTTAAACATCCCTTCCAACCCAACGCATCCTATGATTCTATGATTTGAATGGTGCCTCCAGGCTAGTGTTTGTGCTGGTGCCAGAGGAACTAGCACCAAAGGAGTTACACGGCCATGAAATTTGCGTAAGAGAGCAATCTGTCCCGAAATTCCAGTGGGATTCCCGCCTAGCCCAGGAGGGAGGGACATTATTGCTTCCAAGGCACTGAGAAATCATTGTGCTGTGGGCTGCTGGACTCACTCTGGTTTCTCTACTCAGAAGATGCTATCTTATCACTAGATAAATCATTTACATCAAGAGGCTGTGGCTACTATGGCCACATAGTACCGTGGTACTCAGCCAGAAGAGTATCCATAAGGTATATATGCAGGAAGGAGAAAGAAAAAGAACAAAGTCAAAGGTCCAAATTCTGCTTGATATGAATATTCATCCACACACAGAGAAACTGTATAAATGTAACATACTGAAATTTTTTTGTTATTTGCATCAAATCTACCAGTAGGAAATGGAAGAGCGAACGAGAGCTTTTGCATTTAAATAACTTGTTAATGTCTGGAAACCAAAACAGTCACAGAACAGCAATAAAGCAGCTCTTCAATTGTTGCTGGAGGATGTCCATAAAGAGGATATAATGAAAAGGACTGCCCAAATGTGCAAGGATAATATAGTTAATGTATTACTTCTTTTATTATTTTATCATCTTTCATTAATTGCTGGCATGTTTCCTGAAGGAGCTGGTTCCATGAAAAGGGCTTTTAGTCAAATGTCCTAAATGAAACAACCACTTAGAACCCAAGAACAAGGTTGAAACAAGGTTCACCTGACTTCTCTAAATCACACTGGAAGGGGGAGGGCAAAATACCACGTTGGTTTAATTTTGTGGCATCCTAATGACAGGGTTGAACCACACTCCACAGAACTGTGTCCCCAGGAGTACAGCTACGCCTGTGTTCTGGAATAAAGACCGGGTCTGAGAGCACTGAAGGTATCTCTCTCCACCTTGCTGGCTGTCAGTTCACCAGGGCTTGGGCTTTAACCATCTTTACTGAATTCAGAAAGAATCAAGCCTGGAATATATGCTGGCCAAGTAGGCTATAATATTTTTTAATCTTCCTAGCCAAATGGCCAGGCCAATGCTGAGGCGCCAAGCAAGCTCAGACTCTCTCCTCTAGGGAGTTTTGGGCTCGATATTAAACAAGAATGAGGCTGGGCCAGTACAAATATTTCTCCTCAGTATTGGCTATTGAAGGTCAAACAGCTTTTCCAAAGGCTCTGTGAGCACTTCACCAGGACAGGAGAAGCAGCGCGGAGGCAATGTCCTTGTGCGTAGGCAGCTATAACAACAGGTAAATGGATCTCCAGGTGAAACAACAGGGAGCGAAGGCTGGTACCCACAGTAGGGTGTGTTCATCGGGGACGCTCCTCTACATCTCCCGCTGTCTCACCTAAGCCGGCAGAAGTCCACTGTGTAGGAACACCCACAGTGAGCGCAGGGCCTGGCTCCAGGCCGTAAGCAAGAGGGTCAGGTAACATTTGGAAAGGCCTGTTTCAGTTCTGTGCCATGAAGTTCCCATGTATGGGCATTTCAGAAATGTCGTCCAAGCAAGGGAACACACTCCCTGCTCTGAGCTCTGGGCCGAGCCCAGTGAAGTCCACAGAAATGTTCCTACTCCACCTCAGTGGGCTTTGAATCAAATCCTCAATGTGGGAGGGCTCGGATAACTTCTCTTCAGGAGCAGCAGTGACCACAATTACACACCGTCCTACCACCCACTTGAGAATCCCCCTGTCTCTTCTCCTGTAACTTTTAGGATCCACAAATACACTCCTAAGTCCAATGGTTGCCCCCATCTTCTTTTAACAGAGAAAGGTAATGAACTGCACTGCATCAGGGGTACGGAAGTCACCAGTCACATGCAGATGTGACCACTTTTGACTGATTTTTATTAAAACTCAGTGAGAGCCAGATATGACATTTCCCAGCGTTCAACGCGGGTACACGAGGTATCATTTTTATGTTCCCATTGCAATCGTTTGCCATTCTTCTGTAGTGGAGACTTGCACTTGTCCCTCTTCCAGCCACCAAACGTTCAGCTCACATTAAAAATATAAACCAACGAGGATATTCTGAAATTCATGGAGAAAATGCCTGGAGAGAAACCCATTCGCTGATACTGGAGTCGGCACCACAGAGACAACTCAGCAAATCAGCAGCAGCCAGAAACGAAGGCAGATTTTCTTTGTCAGAACAAACTTTACAAAAATCCTGCGCTTTTGACCTTTAGAGTGTAACAACTGATTTTAGTGAAATTGCTCCCAGGTTGCTTGAGAATAGTTGGGAGGAGAATGAATCCATATGTCTTCACTTTATATTAATTTCTAACACTGTAAGGAAACCTAAAGGGCTGCTTTACTCCAGGCAGCGTGCGCAGAACGAAAGAACAACCCCTGCCTCTTGCTATACTTAGTTAACTGGATTTAACTAGGTAAACTGATATAACATATACGGGAAACATATGTTAAGTCCTGATTACATTGATTGGGGCTGCACCAGTTTGTAGCATCCTGGTTTGGGTCTGTCTACGTCCCACCGTGCTCGCTGCGAGTTTTGGTGTCAGCATGCACCAGAGCCGACCAGAAACTTTTCAACAAAACCCTTTCCAATTAACAAAGTGTTTGGCAGAAACACGTTGGTTTAGGAGAAAATGTTTCCTCACTCCTGGTTGGAATTTCTGGCCAGAGAGAGGAATAAAAAAAATTATTTCAGGACTCGCTTGCCTCCAGGGGAAAGGGACCACATCTCTTACACAAGCAAGTGCTGACAGCCACCAGGTTTGGTACTTTTAACAAGGTCTGTGGGCAAGGCTCCGTGCTTTCCACTGACAGAGTCCAGCCTGCTCTCTTCCCTTCATGCCCATGTGAGGACTTTCTGACAGTGCCTGCAGCATTGCCCAGCCCTGGCACATCCCTTCCCCAACTTGTTTTGGGCATGCTCTTGTGACAAGAACCCGCATCCCAGGGACCCAGACCTATGGATGTGGGAAACCATCATTGCATGCAGCGTCAAACATCACTCTTTCCCATTCATCCCACCCCAGAACCCACTTAAGCTCTCTGATGCCTTGTATCAGAGGCAACTGCTGCTCATAAATAACTGCTAAGGCAATTGCAATGTCACCTGAGGTAGCATTAGGACCATCAGGCATGCTAAGTTCACGGGATCCCATCCAAACCCATTGAAATGTAAGAACGGTTCATTAATCAAAGTAACTTCAAAGCATGAAGTTACTGTTGATTCGCAGATAGGGAAAGTGAGACACAGAGCAGCCGTGAGATTTGCCTGTTACAGAACAGGTCACGGGTAACATCCGCCATGCTGACAGAGAGTATTTCTGCACAAGGGAAATAAGAACTTGAAGGCAGTTCCTTGCTGGACAAATTTAACTCTTCCATTTTATTCTTTTGCAAGATCACTCAGAAATCCCCTGGGAGCTGTAAGCAGTCACGAAGATGTTGGGTTAACAGTTCCAGCAAGTGTTTACAAATTACGAAGTTATTTTTCATGGAGTATTTTCTCTCTCTGACATGTGCCACATGGTGATCTTCCTGCTGATTGATGGGCAGGGTGAAAACTTTGAGCATGAGAAATATGATGATTCACAGTAAAGGCCATTCCCAGTAAAGAAAATAAGGTTTCCCATTGGCAAAGGTTGACATTCATGTGGTGACCCAGAACAAGGGCAGAAAACACACTCGCTCCACAGACACAAACCATACACTGGCCTGGCCCTGAAGAGCAAATGAAAAAAGACAAGGACACACCTGAATCAAACAGCTGCTGGGAATCTGCATGATGGTTACCATACACTGGTGTGTCCAAACAGCTTCCGCGATGGCTGTTAGTTTTGCTTTCTAACTGGGGACAGAAGTGAAAAGAGCATCTCTGTTTCACATAGGACTCGTCAGTCTGTGTGAGCTCCTGTGAGATGGCCTGTACGCATCCAAGACTGGGTGTTTCTACCCTGCCTGTTGAAGACCACCCAAAGGCAGCCTTCCTGGCCAGATTCTCTCTGTGTAAAGAGAAGATCTTCAAGTACTGGTGTGTTAGGGCTCACTGGGGGCATGAGGAATCCTTCATACCCAAGACTTGGTCACTTAGCATCTCACAAGAGGAGCTCTCAGACAGGCCCGGGTAAGCTGTCCCCAGGAGTCTTGCAGGTAGCCTGCATGGGAGCCACATGGGTGGAAGACGCAAAGAAGGACAGAGTGGGAGATTATGAGTGAATTTGCAAGCCACAGTGTGTTGGGTTAATCCATCTATCAGCTGAAAAACTCACCCTAAACCCAAAAATGGTTAGTCTGCAGACAAACCAAGAACATGAATTGCAATCGGATGATTGCTAGAGCTGACACAAGGCAGGAGCCCCTGGATGAGGATGAGGAGACCACTCCTTCGGCAGCAGCATAACCTAATGCTGCCTGAAGTCCAAGAGGAAACCACAGCTTTATTCACTGAGCAGATTGAAGGAGGGTTTGTAACTGTTGTTCCATTACAGTCAACTGTAGGGCTGTTGAGAGGCTCTGGTCTGCGCCTGGGGTGGGATTGAACAAACCTAAGCTACCGCTGGATGATGTGTTTCTAAATTCTGACTGTTTTTCAGACTTCCATACCATTGTTTAAACTACATCCCTGCTCCAGAAGTACTTTCCATTAAGAAAACCAGCAGATTTCTGTTTGTTTGCATGTCATTTGCTTGTCGAGGGAGATGAGTTATGGAGGTGGCTATGTAAAGGTCTGTATTTGGGAAGGATTTCCTAAACATGCGGAAAAAAAATTCTCCTTCCAGGAAAAAAAAATTTAAAAAATTCCTTATGTTGCTGAGGTCAAGGATCCGGAGAGGTGGACTCTGGTTCCCCTTCCTCTGCCACAGTTAATCAGATTGAACTGGAGCTTTTCCACTTCAATTCTTTACACTTGATAAGTAGGGGTGTGCAAACATCCTTCTCCAGGGATTTGATTTCAAAGCTCTCACAATTTTTTCTTTTGCGCGTGCTTTCAGTCACTGCCAGCTATTTCCTTCTTTTTCTTTTCACCCTTCCCATTTCAAGTTCCAGTGGGACATCAGACCTTCTTCAGCTTCTGCCTTTTCAAGGGGTTGACAGACAGTCAACTTCTTCATCCCTGTGGTCCCAGAGTAACGTCAGTGTTCCTCCTCCTGCCACGGCTTCTCCTCATTAAGAGAGGTTCCTTTTTGCTGCAGCTTTTTGCAGACTTTGTTGCTTGTTTTCTCAAGAGTTTAATAGTTGTAGGGTTTGATGATTTTTTGCCCTGCTTGCCAAAACCCAAAACGTTTAAATGCTTACCTTGCCTTTCGCAATGGTCAGAACCTCACATGCTAAACCATGGGTTTGGGAGTTCAAAACCCAGGCAAGAGGAGACTGCCAATGCTTTGAAGTCATTCATTTCCAAAATGGAGGGGAAAGCAATTCTGTCACGATCTGTATTTTATTATCCATCTTATGATCTGTACGCCAGGAGGACAGAAGGGACATTTTCCCTCTCTTGGATTGGCCGGAATAACTCATAGCACTTTTTAAAATCAATTATATTACATAGCAGCTTTTCAGCAGTTCAGCCTGGAACTGCTGTCAGATCTCAGAAAATAAGGCCGTCAGAGACCTTGAGAAGCCCTTGATCCAGCCCCAGGGTGCGATCAAAAATATTTACGTAATCTGTGATTGATCTTTCACTAGCCTAATCTACTAAAAATGGTTTTGCTGCATTCGACTTCAAGACCCCCTGCTTCTCTGTATATTCCTTCGTGCTTTACAGGCCGCTTGCGCAGGTAGATCGACCTCCCTGATATAACCCAGTCCATGGTCAGATTTTGAATCCATCCACCACCGTCTTAAATTCCAACTTTACTGCATACCTGGAGTAGGAGCTTTATTCTTAAGACTTTGTTTCCTTTAGTGAAAGTGAAATACCCAAAAATATGTATATTTGATGCTACGTAGTTGTGTTCCCCCTGTGGTTCTGTTTCGGTACTGGAGGGTTCTGGGGGTATAAAGACTAGAACTACTTTTAAGCTTTTCTTAAACTT
Organism: Larus michahellis; assembly: GCF_964199755.1. NCBI lineage: Eukaryota > Metazoa > Chordata > Aves > Charadriiformes > Laridae > Larus > Larus michahellis. The sequence goes on along the minus strand of NC_133897.1, from coordinate 10,604,581 downwards.
TTTCTTTTTTTTTTTATCAGAACAGATGGTTTTGTACAATCTGAAAGTCTGCACAGGCAACAAATTAAGAAAGTTTTCAAAGACGTGATTTCTGAACTCCTGGGTAAGCCTCGAGGTCGCTGCAAAACTGCAGTGGAAAACGGGGCTTGCTTTGCTCCCGTTCTGGGAGCCTGCGGCCACATCCCCGTCCTGGGGGGCAGCTACCAAAGCTCTGACTGTGGGTTTAAGAAAATGGCTGGCCTTAGTTGTTCCTACCTTTCTTCACCCCTTTTTTCTTATGGGTGGGATAGAAAGAAGTAACGTAGCGGAGACTGGAGGCGCGTTGGCTAGAAGGGCTGTCAGCCCCAACTAAGTGAGGAAATGTGTTTGGAGTGAACAAAGGAGCCCTAGAAATTGAGCCTAAAACCACCTGTTTAGAAAGGAGGCGGTATTTCTACTGGAGTGGGACAGGTGATCTATAAGATCTACTAACGCCTCCCCTAAGCGAAACTTCACTAGAAGCTTAGAATCCATTCTTTTTTACTGCTCTGTGTGCAAGCTTTCAAAGTCCTGTGTTTAGTTAAATAGATTCATTTAATTCCAGTGCTGAATGGCAGCAAAGGTGAAAATCTCAGCAGCGCCACTAAGTGAAGCTGTCCTGCTAAGCTGCTCCCGTCAGCGGCCCCATCTCCCACCGTCCTACGGAGGTGGCTGCTGACAACGTGATGGGGAATTTTGCCGTAGGTGACTCTTCAGCCATATTCCACCTGCACAACGGAGAATTTGCTGAAGAGCAGACGTGGTTAGCAAGCCCAAAATACCTCCAGATAATCACCGGCGTCTATTTGTGTATAAAATTGTCATTGCGATACAGCCAGCAGTTCTGATAAAGGTTAATTACTTAGATAAATTGAAAAATCTATGTTCATTTACAAATGGACATAAAATGAAGTCTCAATTATTATAATTTATTTACACTGTCAACTTAGATGAAAGCATATTCAAAAATATTGCTGAAAGCTGGGGCCCTGGGGCCTGATTCTTCAAAGCCTTAATGGCACTAGTAGTTTTTACCCTCCGAGTGGCAGCATTTGAGTCAGGTGAGGAAAGAGAGAATAGCGGCTTTGTTTCGCAGAGAAATAAAATCGATCTTATTTGAGAAAAAAGTGCGCAAAGAGTTCCTTTCTTGCCCAAAAGTCATGCCTATTTGATTTGGATAGTCTAGAGCATTTTTGTGCTACAGTAAATTCATAGCAAATATAAATAGACACTTCCATATATTTATTACTCCGGAGAGACTTGTAGATGGATTTCACCTCACTTACCATACCACAAGCAAATTATGTTGAAATCCTTCCAAGATCTGAAATGATATGTTTATAAATTCTCCTTATTGAACTCTTGGCCTCGAGTAACTTTATTATAATAAAACATTTAGGTGTTTATTTTATTTATTTATTTTTTTAAATGCATTCTGTTTACTGCAAGAGAAGTGGCAGCAGTTTGTAATTTCACATCCATCGGCTGAATTTTATGCTGCAAAACAATCATAAAGCATAAATGCACCAAATAATAAAATAACACCCCAGCGTATCAGATGCGTAATGAATTTCTGCATGTGCTGTTGCTTTCATTATGCTGATTTACAGCCACTTTAATGTACACAGTCTTCTTAAACAACTTAGAGTTGATTGTTCTGGAACTAGACTGTGATTCAAGATAACGTACTGGCTCTTTGCCATCTTTTAGCAAAGTTATCTAAATCCCTCTGGGGGCCAGCAATCTTGGATTAAAGAGTTTAGGTTATTTAACACACGAATTATGTTCCAGCCACTAAAACCAATTGCTGAAATGTGGTAGAAGCAAAATCAACACCACTGGAGCTGCAGAGGATCAGGCAGCGAGAGACCATGGTGTCCGTAGGCATTTCGGTATCTGGCAAGTTGTACATAGGTCCTGAAATCTTAACTCGAGAATTCCCGGTGCACTCAAGGTAACTTTGCTTGAGGATTTGCCTTTAATGACGTGATGCAGTTCCAGTCATCCTGTGCATTATTTGTATTCACGTGCAATAGCTGGGCAGAGACCTTTTTGATGGTGGCACTCTGGTTGGCGTGTGCAGGCAGAAAAGCACCCAGCACCCAGCGCAAAAGCCTTGCTGAGGGAGGACTGAGCTTTCCAGCAAGGCTGGGATTTCAGCCAGTGCCCCAGCCCGCCAGAGGCTGGAGGAAGGAGACCCTCGTTGGAACAGAGCCAACATCAATGTATCTGCTGTGCTTCCAGGAGATATTCCAGGAGATTTAGAATCACAGAACCATAGAATTGGAAGGGACCTTTCAGATCATTGAGTCCAACCATCAACCTAACTCTGACAAAAACCATCACTAAACCATATCTCTAGGCACTGTGTCTACCCGTCTTTTAAATACCTCCAGGGATGGTGCCTCAACCACTTCCCTGGGCAGCCTGTTCCAGTGCTTCATAACCCTTTCAGTGTAAAATTTTTCCTAATATCTAATCTAAACCTCCCCTGGTGCAACTTGAGGCCATTTCCTCTTGTCCTGTCTCCTGTTCCCTGGGAGAAGAGACCGACCCCCACCTCCCTACAGCCTCCTGTCAGGTAGCTGCAGAGAGCGAGAAGGTCTCCCCTCGGCCTCCTTTTCTCCAGGCTGAACAACCCCAGCTCCCTCAGCTTGTTCTCCAGACCCCTCACCAGCTTTGTTGCCCTTCTCTGGACACGCTCTTTTGTGTCCTTTGAATAGCAGAGAAAAAAAGGCAAGTTTATATGTCCCAAAGACAAATCAATGTCACTAGAAATTCCCAAGTCCTGTTAAAGAAAAGTCTTACCCCGAGCTTTCACTTTCTGTTCACTGCCAGAGGTTTAGCCCAAGGATGGGTCTTAATACTGGTTTTCCAGAGTTCCTCATTCACTGCAACTGCTCTGGATGCTGGTACATCCCCAGCATCCCGTCGCCGGGCAGCGTGGGCAGAGCTGTGGTCCCTCTGCCTGCCGGGAGGCTGGATTCACCCATCCAGACACTTCCTCGCCCGCGGACCTGCCCCTGCCCAGCCCCTTGGCATGCCAGGGAGCAGCACCAGCTTCCGACTTACAGGGATGCATCCTAAAATGTTATTCAGGTTTTCCATGCCTTGATCAGCATGAGGGTAAGCCAATAACTATTTGTTGTACTTGTGATTAAAGCAAATTTGCCAGTTTAGTGGCAAGGCCTGGGAAGCCAGGTATGAAACATAATTAGAAAACACCCTGCAAAAACTCGTGAACCTCACAGTGGCCATGGACCATGCCAGGAAGGGGCTCTGCCTTTTCCTTCTTGAGCGTCTCCCTGCATCGCTGCCGCAGGCACGTGCTGTCATCGAGTTCCTCTCCGTCTCCCCCTGTTCCGTCAAGGCAGCTCTGAGCAGCAGCCACTAACCTTGTGCTGCACAAAACAGCGTCACAAAATCTCTCAGATTCATTCCCAAATCTGCTTTTTCCTGCTCAACACCCTCTGCTCCTCTTTACTGCCCGGCGCTCAGCATCCTCAGAGGAGCAACCCCCGAAAGCTGCAAAGCAATAAACGTGACCACAGTGACTGTAGCGGGAGTTACAGCAAGTGCTGCGCTAGAGTTTGCTGCCAGAAATATGGCTGGAATTACTGCAACTGTTATCTCTTTTAATCTTATCTCTTTTACAGGCTCGCTCACCAGCTTCCCAGTGAGCTGTAAGCATTGTAATAACATCAATTAGGTGTCCATTAGCATTGCAGATATTGCTTTTCATGCAGCATTATGGAGATGCGGAGGTATAAAATGTCAATATTTTCTTTCCCTGCATTATGTTAATCATGCTGTAAGTTGCCACACTAACGGCCTTCGTGGAGGCTGTGATATTTATGCTGATTTAACATTTACAAGCCGCCAGTCTGCCTGGGCGCTGCGCTCCACACAAACACGTGTGAAAGGCTAATGGGCTGGACTGAAAAATGTGTCTGCCTTAAGTAATTTTATAAACACTTTAAACACATTAGGACACTTACACTGCTCTGCAGGCACAAGGCCTGGTCCCACTCGCCGTCAAACTGGTGGCAAAATTCCCACTGGCTTCCCTGAGACCCAGCTCGCTGTGCCTTAGCTAAATAAATGTACAGTAAATGTGCAATAAATGTAGAAAACACAGAACCGCTTCCCACCCACAGCGGAGAACTCCCCGAGCACAAGATACACAGGTTACGTGCTGGGAGCTGGGACCGAGCTGGGCTGGGAGCCTGTGATGTTGAGGAGATGTCTGCAGAAATTTGGAGCAGGATTTATTCCTCCCCTCTTCCCAGGGGTGGTGCCCGCGGTACCTGTGCTGTGCGCGAGCTGCCTCGTAGGTACTTAAAATCAGACGAGATGGGTCTTGTCATCCAGTTGTACATATAGTGATGCCCTTTAAGGCTGAAGGCTGGCCTAAATGGACACGTGACAGCGCTATTAAACCGTGCTGCATGTGGAGCAGGGACGGACCGGTGGATTGGGGCACGGGCAAGAACATTTCATGAACGTCACGCTGCAAGGAGGTAAGAGGATGGGAGCTATCAACTCACTCCCCTCAAACATATTAGTCATCTTCTTAGACAAGGGTTAGTTAGAAAAGGTGTTGAGTGACTTCACCAGCAGCTTTTCTTTCCCATCAGCATCATCTTGCCAACTCCCACCCCAGTTCTCCCACCGCCCTCCCCTTCTGCTCCGCGTCCACATACAGTCCCCAGAGCACCACCCGCCTTGTTCTTCACCTCTCTCCTTTGTGCACAGAAAATTCATCAAAGCAGAGGCCATTGCCACCACGCTGACCATGTTGTCCTGTTGTCTCTTTAGACCCTGTTGTGTCCCCTTTACAGACATCTGCTCTTCCCCATCTTTGGCAGTTTCTGGGCCGGGAGAGACCGTGTAGGTGTGTGTTTGCTCAGCACCAAACACTGCAGAGTCCTGGTCCACCACGGGAGCTCCCAGACCTGATGGAGCACAGTAGCTGCTCCTACTGCCGACAAGAGTTTGTAACGGAAAAGTCTGTTG